>NC_047121.1:29767805-29985305 GCF_902500255.1 Thalassophryne amazonica
ATTTCAAAATCACACTTTAAAATTGCAATCATGAATCATACCTGTTGCTGCTTCCCCCCGATCCTGATGCTAATTGTTAGTTATGTCAAGAAGCACTTCAGTTGTCGATGAGTGTTTACATTTTCTCCATCATTCTGAGTCTGTTTTTCATCCACTGCATTTTAAGTTTAGTCTTATTGTTGGGCTATTTCTGACTGGAGCCCATTAATTTTGATTCTTTTGGGCAGAGTGTCTGGTTTAAATTAAATTTCTGGTGTTCTACGGGGCTCTTTTGGGTTGAATTAAGACCTTTATCGCCAGTTCTAATGAGAGATCCGTGAACAAACTCGCAATATGATATCCCACCACCACCACACTAGTTGCTTGCTTGTATTACATACTGGTGATAGTGCATCATCTGTGATCAAACACCCAACTTAAACTGGTTGAGCTCTATAAATGTAATTGACAGATAAATTCCCCTTGAAGACATCAGACTGGAGTTATTTTCCTTTGTGCACATCTTCATATGGCAAGCAGCCAAATGAAATCCATAAAGTGGTTTAGGAGGAGTTAACCTTGCAATGTCAATATGACATGATGCATCAAACACAAATCCCCAATTACTTCCCCTTATTGAAGTCATCCCTGTATTTTGATGCATGCACTTCTGGTGTGCTACCATTATGTAAAGTTTCACTGAGAAACCCCAAAGGGTTTTTTGCATTTAATAAGGATTTATGTACAGACTGAGTGAACCTTAAAAACATTTCTCCACTCCAAGATAGCAATGTTCACAAACACTCAGTTTTTGGTTCATCTAATACAATATGCACTGGTGCTGTCATAGGAAGTTCAGTGGCCAATATATTAATTTATGTTGTGAAACTCGAAACAACTTGAAACTAATTATTTGTTTGGAATAACAGTCACAGCATGTGAAAACGAAGTGAGTTCACACACTCATTTCACACACTTCAAGTCAAAATAAATTTAACTCTAGATAAGATAACCAATCTGACAAATACCACAGAACATTAGAAGGCATCTAGAGTGCTTTTCACAATGATTTAGGGAGCCATAAAGGATTAGAATTTATGAACTGCAGCATGGAAACTTCATCTTTTCCTGTTCTTAAAGTATTACTGAGAATATTTTGAGCACTACATGGAGAGCAGAAAAAGACAAAACCTTGATTTGTAAAGATTATTGCAAGAAAATGGCCACTATTCCTATAAAGACATTCTAACCACAGCTTTCACTTTGTGTTGTCTTTTTGACTTAATGGATGACCACAGTCTAGAGATCCAGATCGTGTAGACTACTGGCTTGAGCAGTGGAAAAAGATGGATGAGCAGTCGTTTGCATAATCTTGCTGAGTCTGTAATCAAAGTAGGCAACACTGACTTAGTTGTTACACTGTTGCTTGACAGCGATAAGGTCCTGGGAGCTCTTTACATTCTTCTCTGTGGACTTCACATGTTCTCCCAGTGACCCTTAATTGATCTAAACAGGCATAGAAAATGAATGAATAGTCAAAGTACCATTATCTTCTGGAGTACAAGATGCACCTTTGTTGAATTAATCAGCTTTTTTAATTTGGGATTTTTGTCAGTAGTTGTAGTGTACTTTTTATTATCTCTTCTTTCGTTATTGGAGTTTATTTTGTTTGGCGCTTTGCTTCCTGGGAAAGTCCCACATAGTTCTCATCATCAATAATAATGCTTTTTTTTTGTCACAGGGCCTCCCACAAGTTATACTCTGAAAAGCACAAGAAGGGGATCATCACTAGTATTTAATAGCTTCTTCATCTTGTAACAACCAATATTTCCACCAAGTTTGAAAAAGTGGTTACAGTTTGGAAACTGATGCAGAAACATAACCTCATTGGTAAATACAAAGTTCTTCCTTCATTCCAGTGACAAAAATTGCAGAGGAAGTAAATGAGTCCCTCGATCACTCTGGCAATCTGTTCTACCTCAGAAGGTCTTGAACAATATCTTCATTACAAATGGGCCCGAGGCCCTGTGCTTCCAAATCCTTTCATATTACCTTATTTATTAGTGCAAGAACCATCTCAATGTCATTCTGACTCTGCTGGTCAGGCAGACAGCCTCGGACCTGTTTTAAGGACAGCAACAACTCCTCCAGCTCTGCAATAGTCACAAAGATGCACACAGAAGTTACTTTGTTTTAGAAATGCGGACTGTTAAAGTGGGGACGCACAACACAAAAGATTGTCAAAAAGCTTAAAAACAGAGACGTGTTTTCTAACAAACGAGTGTGGCTGCTATGACTTTTGATTGTTTATGTTTGTGTGATCGCGTTAACATCATCTTCCAAACAAACTTTTAATTAAAGTCGCCATTCAAGATGCTCTCCCTCCCTCCCTCCCTGAGGAATTCCCTTTCTGACATTCCAATTCCTGCAGCCTGATCTTTTCTCTTCACTTTTACATTCCCTCCTTTTGTCCACTCTGGAGTGTTTCTATTTCATTCCTGACTTTGCTGCCTCAGAGCTGTGTTCTACTTCTTCCGTGATGGCGTGTGACTGTTCAGATTACCCAGCAATGTCTGAGAGTCTTGGCTGGCAAGCGGTGGCTGTTGAGGGCCATGCCAGTCCTGTAGGAATGTGGGGTTGTCAATTCCAACATGGGGAGTCTGGGACAGCTTCCTGAGTCTGAGCGATGCATTCAGGTCCAGCTGACGACCCTCCTCCTCTTTACGACGACGAAGATCTTCCTATTGCCAAGAAGTGGAGCGGTATTATTTATGCAGCATCAGAAAGTCTTCTTTTGTAACGAGTTTCAAATGAAGGTTTGCATTTAGTTTTCTTTATTACTTATACCTTGAGCCTCATGGCTGTCTTTCCAACCATCAGTCACTGAGCACTGGGCTGTATGTGGTTGTTTAGTTGTAACAGTTCAGTCACTGCAAGTTGTGACAAATTTTCTGTTGTGTTTTTGTTTCATTAGTATGGACGCAGCAGATGGTCACTGCACCCTCACTGAATGGGACAGTGTGTCCAAACCTTTGCCTGGTAGTGTATATCCAGACATGATGCACATCTCAGAATATTGCAGCTTTTGTACCAGAACACAGTTTTTAGGATAAAATCTTAAAGCAAATAACTCAATATCTGGTTCCACATCCTTTGCTTTAATAACTATCCCTGCAGCTGTTTGACCCGTTAGATTTTTGTTGTTGTTGTTTTTTGTTGGCGATGTCAGTGACTGTTTGGGGGAGTTTCTTCAGAATTCTCACAACAGTTCTTTCATTGCCCATTTTGTTTGGTTGAGCCTTTCAATGCCTGTTACTCAGCAGACCAGGGTTTACTTTCTTTTTCAGGACATCCCACATTGTTGGACTCACTGGATATGCTCATTGTTTTGCAATGCCACTGGCTGATTTTTTTCCTCTTTTCCCACATTCAGAGTGGTTTGGTTTTCTCCCACAGATGCCATCTTATTTTTTAACAACACCTGGAGCTAAGATACTGAAATTTTGGTAACTAAAATAAGATTAGCCTCCTCTGTACCAGGCTAGAACTGCAGTCAGGTAATGTGAAACTTTAACCGACTAAGCGCTTTATGCAACAACTAACATCAAAACATGAGTGGACTGAGTTTAGTCCACTAAACAAGATTAGACTGCTTTATGAAACCGGGCCCTGGTGTCTTCATTTGTCATATCAAAGGTTAAAACTAAGAGTAGACATTATGATTTAATGATTTAAGAGGACACACTTAGGTCACATGAAGCATGCATTTTGTTTACAATATCTCCTCTCTAATAAAGAGCTGCTGCAAGATTACAGTTGTAGACTGTAATAAAATCAGTTATTGTTTGTAAATGTAATTTAGAAATAAATGACATTCATTGTGCTGCAGTTGCATGTAAACAAGTAATGTGTATCTGTATGCATGTGTCACATGCCTGGTGTTGTCGTATTCTCTCAAGCTGTGCAGACCGTCGGACGGACAGTGTTCGACTCCCGAGCTCTCCAGGACAGTCGACTGCCATTTCTCGGTGCTGCTGTCCCCCCCTGAACTCTTCCTCTCCTCCTCCTCCGCCCTCCCCAGCAACATGGCCATTCAGATGGGAGGTTGTCATCCTTTGCACACAGGGAGCACCTTAAGTGTGTCTGTACTGCTTATTGTATATTTGCTTCAATATAACAGGGATGGTGTAGGAAAGTAGCTTGTTAAGCACGGCGGCATGATACCTGCAGGGAGAAAAAAAAAGTCAAATCACGGAACTGGTCTCACTGCTGGCAGACGTCATTGCTGCGTTAATACAGTATGTCTTAGACCAGGAGTTCCCAACCTTTTTTTTTTCCCCCCCTTTGACCTTATCTATTTGAATCTAAGAAAGGCCGAGACCCCGCAGGCTGCACAAATGCTCGCACAGAGCACGCACAGTGAAAGGATAAATAAAGTGATTCAGTTTCATCATCTTTGGCAAAAATCCATTTTAAATATATGTGATGTTAATAGACCTTCCGAATTTGAAGTAAGTCTTGGAGTACCACTTTATACAAGTGTGTGTGTTTGTGGGACTATATATAAACAAACAACTGGGAATGCCTTCAATTTAGACTATTCTGGACTAAAGTGCTGGATAGTCTAAGTGGATGGTATGACTGTAGACTTCCTTTGAATCCACATCATTGTTAGGAGAGGAGTCCCAGATGGCATATACCTCAAAGTAGACCTTTTCAGTAATGGGCATAATTACAGCTTCAAGGATCATCCTAAGACGGTGGAAACCAAGGTTCCAAGGGTATTAAGAACAGATGAATGCAACTATGGACACAAAACCATATGAGGGTATGCTCAGCAGCCTGAAAGGAGAAATGGATGATGGGACTTCATTGTGGAACAGGTTTTGGACTTCTGAGGGTTGAGGCGTGTCATGATTATATTTTGTGCCATATCACCAAGTCCAAAGCATACTTTCTGCGGCAGCTGAGGAAGTTCAACCTGCCAAAAACAATGACGGTGAACTTCTACACTGGCATCATCGAGTCCATCATCTCCTCTTCCATCACCGTCTGATACGCTGCTGCCACTGCTAAGGACAGGAGCAGACTGCAGTGTATTATCCATGCAGCAGCGAAAGTGACTGACTGTATTCTGCCATCCCTACAGGACCTATACACCCTCAGGGCCCTGAGGCAAGCAAAGAAGATTGTGGTTGATCCCTCCAACCGAGGTCACAATGTTTTTGTCACCCTCCCCTCTGGCAGGTGGCCGAGGTCCATAAGGACCAAAACCTCAAGACATAAAAACAGCTTCTTTCCATTTACAGTTAGACTAATAAATAATGCCAGAGAACCCCATTTACTCTGCCTCCCCCATCCCACAAAGTACAGGTTGGATATCCCTGCAATGAAAGGTACTATACACCAATCACATGCTTTTGCTTGATTGGTTACGTTATATTTATTTAACAGTGAATACAGTTTTTCCTATTTTAAAATTTGACTTTTACTTCTTACACAAGTGGTCATTTTTTTCTTTTTCTTACTTACTTGGCAATAAATTCAATTCTGATTCAGTGCGCAAGCGGCACATTCAGATGAGACAAAAATCACTGAGAAACTCTGGCAATATTTACTTTACCCCAGCTCCCAAAATAAAACCTCTCTCATCTGACTATATACTGCATGCATGGCAAGATTTTTTACAGAGAGTAACCAATCGAGTAGTTTGCTGCGCTGCTTGCTGACAAAAATCCCTGCTCGTCAATAAGGTGAGAAATGATAATATATACACATACATACACACACACACACACTGGACAAAGCCTGTGTGACATCACCCATAGGTTTTCTATAAAGACCCGAAGCAGCTGATATGAAGCCCATATCTGGGCATCGCCACAGTGGCAGGGGAGTGCTGACTGGCTACATCATGACAAACCCATAAATGGATGAAGAGGTGGAGCCTGGGTGGCTCTGTTGAGTAGTGCCAAAGATGTGTCAACACAGACCCTCTCTTCAAATTCAAACCAGCTAAGCCAACAGGCTAACATGGGTTTGGGTGTTTATTAAAATCATATTTTTGGAGACTGCAGTGGTTCCCCTAACAGTTGGTGTGGGCATGAAAAGTTAAGAGCCACTTATTTTCTCATTATTTGTGCATTAATGGTACTTAAAGGATGAAGATACTGACAGCTGTTGAAAATCCTAATGGCGTTAGCATTGCATCGTTCAATCATGAGAATTTCAGTCTGTATGAATATTGCAGCAAGCATGTCTTAGATGATTAGGGTAGACATTTCACCACACAACAGTATTATTACAGGTATTTGTCAAAAAATAATCAAAACAACAGACACTGCCCTTGACAACTGCACCAAAGGGCCTCTGAGGTAAAGGCCTCTGAGCTAAAGCGTTTGAAGTGCTCGGCTCAGCTGCTGTTACTGAAAGCACGCCCCAATTATACATACACTTGTGGCTTAAAAACATCTTAAATTAAGAAAGTAGAAAAAAATGAATTAATTAGTTCAACCCCCACCCCCTGACCCGTACAGTTGTCATAGAAATCCACAACTTCCTGCTCTAAAGTTGGAACATTGTAACATGGACTTAAAAGGGAACCTGCTTGCCAACCTCAAGTGGTCAGTCAATGAACTGTGACCTTTTCTTTTTGAGAGTGGGCTTCTTCTGAGCCCAATGGAGCTTACCACTTTGTCATAATTCAGTGGAATAGTCGCACTGTTGATATGACGTCTGATATCAGGGCACCTGAGTCCAACTGAACCAAAGATGACTTCTTCAAGTGAACTGTGACTGGACACTACTACTACAGAGAGCACTCACACTTGTCAAACAAAAGTGGACTCTAAGGAGCTAGAGGCATCAAATATCAATGTGACATCTTACATTTAAGAAAATACTAAAACATCCTAAAAGGCTGTTCACTAAGGAGGAACAGTGAAAAAAAACAATCAAATTAATGGTATGACAGTCAAAACACAGCCATTTTCTCTGTCAGGACATTTCAAAGTCAACCTGGTGAAAGTTCCCATTTTTTCAATGCATGGCCCTGGAAACAGTGCGGTCTGCAGCTGGGTGGTCCTGCTGCCTGACACACACTCTCCCTCACACACAGTCTGCAGAGGGAGGTGGTAGGGTCAAATGACATGTAAAGGGAGGAACAAAGATCGACAGACAGTAAGAGAGACGAGAGGTAAAAGTAAACAGGTGAGATGGATGGCTGCCTTATCTTACAGAGCCACAGTACCGGCAACATGTTTGATATGTTATCTCTTACCCGCAGGACTGTGGATGGGCAAGCACATGCACACACAAATGTGCACAGCAAAGATCCCATGAAGCAATGATGAGGAATTCCAGACAGCCCAAGGAACAAAATTCCACTAATGGGGGTGGGGAGTCTAGCATTTCCCCTACAGTATTACAAGCCTGACAGACCGCCAGGCCAATGAGTACCCCAGCCAGGCCACAGAAAAAAAATTATATAATGGAAATTAATTTGGATGTCAATCATTTTGCTGTATCCATAGCACTTTGACTATGGCTTTCCTTCATGCATCTTTTTCTAGGGTGTAGTCACATGTTTTTTTTAGAAGTGATTTGACATGACTGGGCTTATTACATTATCTAACGGGACCTCAGCTGACAGCAGCATGATGACACATTAAACAGCCTGTTGTCCACTTAAATTAAAGTTCATTGTCAGAGCTTTCACAGAAGGCAGCAGACGTCAGAATCCGATGTGCGAAGGACCTTCCACATTGGACAAGACAGACGCGGCATTTTACCACTTCTGAGCATCCAAAGGAGGCGGAGTTTCTATATCACATTTTTGTTCCAGTTGCTGAACAACGTCCGAAAGTCACCATGTTTGCGAAGATGTGTGTTCCCCCCAAAAAAGTCAGCACTCAGTCTGCAAGAGCTAAACAGAAGAATAACAGCAAAAAGCATGAGCGCCAGCAGAGTCTGTGTTGGAGGTAAACCAGCTGGGAGGAGGAGCTTTCTACAGAACTCGACTGCCATGCCGGTGAGCCTGCATCACTGCATGGGGACAGCCGAAGCGGACAACCACACTCAGACATTCTCCACATCTTGACATATTACACAGACCCAGTGTGTCCAACGGAGCATCTACAAGTTTGTCTAAGGTGCCTGAATAATATGAAAATAAAACATGACGTTTGGTGCGCCACAGAAGACTCAGTTTTTAACATTAGCCTAGCCTTTAGCAGCAGCCTGTGTTAGCTTATGCTAGCTGATCGGTAATCACTGAGCTCACTTCAACTGTTCTATTTTTTTCCCCACTAAATCTGAATTTTTTAAAATTTTTAAATCGTTATTGCTCTGGTTACTGATCTGGACAAAGAGCGGTAGGGAAGTGATGATTAGGGAACTAGGTTTTCTTGGAGGATAATGGCTCCTTTCAACTCAAAGGAGCAGCAGCTCTACTCTGGGCTCCCCACAGATGACTGAGCTTCTCACCTCATCTCTAAAGGAGACACCAGCCACCCTCCTAAGGGAGACCATTTCGGCCGTTTGTACCCACAAGCTAGTTCTTTCGGTCATGACCCAACCCTCATAACCATAGGTGTGAGTAGGAATGAAGGTTGACCAGTAGATCAAGGGCCTCGCCGTTTGGCTTAGCTCCCTTGTCTTCACGATAGTACAGTTTAGCAAATGCAATACCACACCTCCTGCGCCGATTCCCCAGCCAATCTCGCCCTTCATTGTCCCTCACTCGTGAACAAGAGCCCGAGTTCGAGACCGCATTCCCTACCGAGAGTAGGCAATCCATCGGTTTCCTGCTGAGAACCATGGCCTCAGATTTAGAGGTGGGCTATTCGACAATCAGGGTACATAAGTGGATTTTAAAGATAACGTTTGATTTAATTACAAGGTGGAAATGACCAAACAAAGTTTAGTTTGCCATACATGATAACTACTACTGGTCTATCAGCAGCAATGGTCATTTGGTTTGATATCTGCATGTGTTTACCAGCAGAACTCTTGTTAGACCAGTTTTTACCAATATATCTGTCATTTCCATGGTGTCTAATTTTGATGGGCTGCCAGAACTATTATTTTTTTCAGTAGGTAAACACTAAATGGACTAATTTCCCCATCAAAGCTTACTGTAGCTATAACATTCTAACTCCTAGGATCCTTGCCCAGTGGGGAAACCACTCAAAAATAAAATGTCTGTCAAAAATGTCCCGAGTGCATGTCAAACTCAAGCATCAGTGTTATGTGAATAATGTTTGTTTGAAAGAGGTAATCACCATCTGTGATGCTACAAAAGGATGTGTACCTAATTCGCTCAAATGTCTTAAATACTGGGGTGTAACTCACTGTCAAAAATGGTCCTCTCCGGAAATGCTTATAGTCCATTATTTGACAATGCAGAAACACAATAGCAGTTGTATACTCTGAGTACATACTTACCATCAACTGTTTTTAGTAGATAGTATATATTGGTAAATTACACTAATCTTAGTCTGTATAATTTACACAACAATTATCTTAGTTTAAAAAAAAAAAAAGCCCTCTCCGGAAAGTATAACAGATCATATCTGTGAGCTCATATGCAAACATCTGACAGGTCTGAAACTTTGGGCATTTAAGTACCCAGTCAGCAGTTAGATATGGATGAATAACTTGACCAAAGTAACCACTATGATTTGTTCGTGCCAGTAACACATTCTTGTGTACACTGACTGTGAAAAAGCCCAACTGAGAGAATTTTGAAATGGTGAAATGAAAGAGTCAATTTTGTCAAAGAAAAATAATTTGATTTAACAAACCTATTGCACTGTGCGTGCATACCAGCTGCAACCGTTTCGATCACACACATCTGGAGCGATCTGTACATTGCAAAAGAATATATTTGTAAAATTAGAACATTTGTCAATTTCAACTTGATGTTTATTTTCAAATACCTCATCATATGAATGAAACTCAGTCACTGAAACAATGTTTAAGTTGCTAAAACCAATAATGTAAAGTTATTACTCCATGTGCATGTTTCCATGGTTCTGTTTGAATCAGTCTGAAAGTGTTTACAAATTGGTGGGTAAGTTCTTTTTGATTTTCTGAGTATTTATTAGTCAGTTCCACTGAGAATCTCAGAAAGACACATGCCTGAACCACTTATGAACAGAGTGACACAGAAGATGCAGTACTACAACCCCAGGCAAAAATTATGGAATCATCGGCCTCGGAGGATGTTCATTCAGTTGTTTAATTTTGTAGAAAAAAGCAGATCACAGACATGACACAAAACTAAAGTCATTTCAAATGGCAACTTTCTGGCTTTAAGAAACACTATAAGAAATCAGGAAAAAATTGTGGCAGTCAGTAATGGTTACTTTTTTAGACCAAGCAGAGGGAAAAAAAATATGGACTCACTCAATTCTGAGGAAAAAATTATGGAATCATGAAAAACAAAAGAACGCTCCAACACATCACTAGTATTTTGTTGCACCACCTCTGGCTTTTATAACAGCTTGCAGTCTCTGAGGCATGGACTTAATGAGTGACAAACAGTACTCTTCATCAATCTGGCTCCAACTTTTGATTGCTGTTGCCAGATCAGCTTTGCAGGTTGGAGCCTTGTCATGGACCATTTTCTTCAACTTCCACCAAAGATTTTCAATTGGATTAAGATCCGGACTATTTGCAGCCCATACATTGACCATATGTGTCTTTTTGCAAGGAATGTTTTTACAGTTTTTGCTCTATGGCAAGATGCATTATCATCTTGAAAAATGATTTCATCATCCCCAAACATCCTTTCAATTGATGGGATAAGAAAAGTGTCCAAAATATTAACGTAAACTTGTGCATTTATTGATGATGTAATGACAGCCATCTCCCCAGTGCCTTTACCTGACATGCAGCCCCATATCATCAATGACTGTGGAAATTTACATGTTCTCTTCAGGCAGTCATCTTTATAAATCTCATTGGAACGGCACCAAACAAAAGTTCCAGCATCATCACCTTGCCCAATGCAGATTCGAGATTCATCACTGAATATGACCTTCATCCAGTCATCCACAGTCCACGATTGCTTTTCCTTAGCCCATTGTAACCTTGTTTTTTTCTGTTTAGGTGTTAATGATGGCTTTCGTTTAGCTTTTCTGTATGTAAATCCCATTTCCTTTAGGCGGTTTCTTATAGTTCGGTCACAGACGTTGACTCCAGTTTCCTCCCATTCGTTCCTCATTTGTTTTGTTGTGCATTTTCGATTTTTGAGACATATTGCTTTAAGTTTTCTGTCTTGATGCTTTGATGTCTTCCTTGGTCTACCAGTATGTTTGCCTTTAACAACCTTCCCATGTTGTTTGTATTTGGTCCAGAGTTTAGACACAGCTGACTGTGAACAACCAACATCTTTTGCAACATTGCGTGACGATTTAACCTCTTTTAAGAGTTTGATAATCCTCTCCTTTGTTTCAATTGACATCTCTCGTGTTGGAGCCATGATTCATGTCAGTCCACTTGGTGCAACAGCTCTCCAAGGTGTGATCACTCCTTTTTAGATGCAGACTAACGAGCAGATCTGATTTGATGCAGGTGTTAGTTTTGGGGATGAAAATTTACAGGGTGATTCCATAATTTATTCCTCAGAATTGAGTGAGTCCATATTTTTTTTCCCCTCTGCTTGGTCTAAAAAAGTAACCGTTACTGACTGCCACAATTTTTTTTCCTCATTTCTTATAGTGTTTCTTAAAGCCAGAAAGTTGCCATTTGAAATGACTTTAGTTTTGTGTCATGTCTGTGATCTGCTTTTTTTCACAAAATTAAACAACTGAATGAACATTCTCCAAGGCCGGTGATTCCATAATTATTGCCAGTGGTTGTATGTGATCTTGTCTGGCTTCTTGGACTGGCTGAGAGTGACACATCATGACAAGTTGGAATTGAGAGCTAAAAATCTGTAGTTTCAGGAAGTCTGAATAGAGCGTGCGTGTGTAGAATTCTGTTGCTGAAATATTAATAGAAACATAACGAAAACAATCAGTTTTAATAGAATAATGTAATTGTCTCCACCATGCTTTTATTGTCCATATAATTAATTTATTCCCTTACATTTCCATGTCTCTTTTTTGTTAGTCTGCATTTAAATCTTTCAGATTTTTCTGTTGCCCATCTTGAACAGATCTCTGTAACAGAAGAGATGTTGTATTTTATTGGGATCCTCCTGGTTAAATAAATTACCTTGGCAGGGATAAAGTAACAATTTAAATTTGGCAGAAATATGCTTTTGTGGGCAGAGAATAAATATTTTTTTTTCTTTGTGTTTTTTAAATCCAAATTCAGGACAAATGGGAACAAAAACAAAAGTGTTGCATTCATACTGTTGAGTGGATCCATGGGTGGCAGGAAATCTGTTTCCCTCACTCACAGACAAAAACCACAGTATCATGTAAGATATAATGACATGTAAAGGTGAGGATTGACATATGCCAGAAGACTATCTGGAGTGTTACTGATCACTGGAATTTTTCAACACTATATGTCTAAAGCTTTGCTAGCTGCCCGTTTCCAACCCCTGCATTTGTAAATTAACAGACGAAATAGTTTCAGTCCTGATTTCAACTGTGACTAAAATAAAGCTTAACCCTATTAAAGAGCAAGAGCCAAGTTGGGTTAAGAGTCCTCATTACAGAATGGAAGAGAAATTGTGAGTTTTGTAGTGTGTGGATTGTGAATGTCACTGGGGAGCAAAAGCAGACCCAAACCTCATCTTCAGCAGCACGCGCACGCATACACCCTTAAAAAAGGCTGTACCTTTCTGTACCAGTCAGAGGAATGGTGGGACAGGGAGGGGACGGCACATAATCCAAATTCCCACTGAAATGTTTGCTTAGGTGTGATGCTCAACATGGTTAAAAAAAAAAAAAAAAAAAAAATAGAAAAAATTTCCTCACGAACGAGGAATCTAAAAGCATAAGCATATTGAATCATGTTTGTGTTTAATCACTGCACATTTAAGATGATGGCATTACATTACACATCACGCATCTACTCAGTAAATAAATAAAAGCTGCAGAGTAAATTAATCTGATGTGATTGACAAGAGCTGTAACCCAGTTAAGACATTAATGAAGAAGTTTACATGCACTCTCTGTCTCTGTGTCTGACACAGCTCTCTGCTGCTCACATTAAAGAGTGTGTAGATGTTTTTTAAAAACAGCAGCAAATGGTACATCCATCCCATATGAATTTAACATTATTTATGACTAAGATATAACATTACATGAACTAAAATAATGAAATATAAATCGTGCATCATATTTAAATTGGCTCACGTTGTGGCTCAATAGATAAAAAAAAAAAAAAACACTATAAATCTTTATTTTATTCGGCTTCATTTTAAGAAATTTCCAGCAAATTCTGAATGTATAAAAAGAATAATTAGATCCAAAAATATAATTGGGGAGGTGATGGTCTAGTGGTTAAGGTGTTGGGCTTGAGACCAGAAGATTCTTGGTTCAAATCCCCGCCTGACTGGAATATCACTAAGGCCCCTTGGGCAAGGTCCTTAATCCCCTATTGCTCCCGGTGTGTAGTGAACGCCTTGTATGGCAGCACCCTGACATCGGGGTGAATGTGAGGCATAATTGTAAAGCGCTTTGAGTGTCTGATGCAGATGGAAAAGCGCTATATAAATGCAGTCCATTTATCCAATACCCGTTTCATTTCAAAAGACCAGCATTGTGGATTTGCTTTGTTAATGTTGCCTTTTGCAAATCTAAAACTATATGATCTTATAGACACGCTTTGCTTTCATGGCATCATTTGTCACAGCACCTTGTTAGCACACTGCAGCACACTAGTGAAGCTCCTAAAATTAGCAGCTCTGTGTACTGAATTAGCAGCTCTACTGAATTCAGTGCTTGTGTGAGGCAGTGGGACTCAGTGGCCAAAAATTCTATTGAAAACTCCGCCATGGTATTCCCCCCAGATAAATATGTTCAGTTCATTAAAAAGGAGCTGGAATTTTGCAACCTGTTACAAAAATAGACATTATAAATGTGTGGATTTCAGTAGAAACTAAATTTGTCAGTTTTGTGAAGTCTGAAAGGCCGTACAGCTTTAAGTTTCAAGGAAATCTAAAATGTTGAGTTGGAAAAAATTTTTCCCCTAAATTTGTTGATTTCACATGAATGAACTAATGTTGGACTATATATTATTTTGAAATTACATTCAAATTCCTTTTTCCCATGTTTGGTAAGACACTGTATGTTGAGTGAGTGCAGAATGACTGAGGTCACACCTTCCATGGCACTGATGACAGCTTGAGAACTTCTAACGGTGGCAACATGGTGGCTTAGTGGTTGGCACTGTTGCCTCACAGCAAGGTCATGGGATCTATTCCCAGATGTGTGGAGTTTGCATGTTTTCCACGTGTTTGCGTGGGTTTCCTTCCAGTTCTCCGGCTTCCTCCCACATTTAAAGACATGCAGTTTAGGTGAATTGGCAACGTTATAATTGCCCAGGTCTCCCTTGCAAAAGAGATCTTGATCTCAATGGGACTAACCTGGGTAAATAAAGTTAATCTGAACAGTGAGGGTCACATGTTTGTATGGTTTTCCTTTATTGCCGTCAGTTCTGGTACAACGTTCCATGCTCTATCGCCCTTGTAGCAGCATCACACATCTCCCCCACGCCCCCAAAAATTGTGTGTGTGGGTGTGTGTGTGTACACACACACACACACACACACCCCTGTTCTGACACTAAGTTTGTGTTAGGTTTTGGTCACAATGAGGTCAGAGACAGAATTCCTGAGAACAGAGGACTTGTGTTGCTGGTCTGAGGCCCATGTGAGTCTGTCCACACCTCTGTTTCTTTAACTAACTCTGAATGTGTGCGCGTCTGTAGAATAGTCAACCATGACCCTGTTTCCATAGCAATATGCACTCATATGACAGCAGAAAGGTCAGCTTCACAAGGTAAGAGTTCAGAAACTGTTCTGTACAGATTATAACATGATACAGGTGTAGAGCACACACACACACACACACCTGTTGCCAAGCTACAACAGAGCACACTGGAAAAAAAAAAAAAAAATAATACACAACATCAGGTGGATGACGACTTTTTCAAAACAGGAAAACATCTCACTCTGCAATTCTCAGCGTGTTGACATGCATATTAGAATGAGCAGAAACATCTGATGGCTGACAGACAGGGGGAAACAAATGCGGTTATGTCCGATAACCAAGCTTTGGAGCTTTTTTTTTTTTAAATGATGGCTTGGGTTTACAGAGGAGATGAGTTCACCCCAAAACTCTTAAATTTCTCAGAGCCTGTTGGATTTTGGATCCTAATTGTGGCTTTTTGTGACTCAGCATGCTGGTTTACTGAAACTGTGAACATGACATGGACCGTCTCTACCACGCTGTTTTTAAAGACTTCCTAGACACGCAGATGTCTCATATTGGAAAAACTCAGAAGATTTTCAGGAGATAACGGACTCTCTAACGTGCCACAATCATGACAAAAGTTGTGATGTGCACACGCGATCACAACCTGAGGGCAAGTGGACCTGAACATTTTCTCGCCCGCCATCTGTACCTAAGGAGTAGTGAAACTTGAATGTTCTCTGGCTGTCCATCTGTGCGAGGACTAGTGGACCTTTAAACAACTGGCTGGTGGTTGTGCGGTCATGCATGTGTGTGCGTTCGCGATGAATGTGTATGTGTGTGTGTGTGTGGGGGGGGGGGGGGCTTTGATGTTGTAGACTTACCGTATTTTCCGGACTATAAGTCGCACTTTTTTACATGTTTTGGCCGGGGGTGCGACCTATACTCCGGTGCGACTTATAAATGAAAAATATACCGGTAGGATCTCAATTAATTTACTGTAACAAAACAATTTTACGTGACAGAGTCGATCTATGTTTTAAAATGGCCACCAGAAAAGGAAATGCAATGCATCATGGACACTGTAGTATGGCGGCCGTCCTATAAGTCACGCTGGTCGCGATAACCAATCAGAGAACAGAACGTTGGACGCGTATTCCTCACCTCACCCACAGCGTGTGAAGCTGACAAATACGGTGCTTGCTGTTATTCCGGCATGGCGAACAAAACAGCTTCAACCCTTGGATATCAGTGTGAGCAGAGTGTTTAAGTTGACGCTGAGAGCTGCGTGGGAGCACCGGGTGAGCGACGGCGGAGGATTAGTGTGTGCACTTGGAAGGAGCTGGCGTCGAAGATTGTGAATAGCGTTTGAAGCAGACGAACATGGTGTTTATTCCGGGACGGCTAACAAGACAGCTTCAACCCTTGGATATCAGTGTGAGCAGAGTTGACGCTGAGAGCTGCATGGGAGCACTGAGCGACGGCGGAGGATTAGCGTCTGCACTTGGAAGGAGCTGGATCGACAATGCTGGGTGGTCATGAGCTGCGCAGGTAGGCGCTGCATGGTTCGGCTCGCAATGTGGTCCACAAAATACAAACATATCTGTAGGTAGAATGCAGCTCATGAGAGGGCACTCAAGGCTTGTGTGACTGTTCCTGCGACTTCTGACTACCATAGAAAAATAAAAATTTCAACGTTACTGATAACTTAACAAGACAACGGAGAAGGCCCGAAAAAATGCCACCAAAAAGAAAATCATACTCTGCAGATTGTAAGTTACGACTGGTGAAATATGCATCTGAAAACGGTAGCCATCACAATATTATCATCTGAACTTTTCATGTTAAGTTAACATACCTGTATGTCCATGGGACTTATAGTCCAGTGCAACTTATTATGGTTTATTTTTCTTTATAATGATAAAGTGGCTGGTGCGACTTATACTCCGGTGCGACTTATTTATGGTTTATTTTTCTTTATAATGGATAAAGTGGCTGGTGCGACTTATACTCCGGTGCGACTTATTTATGGTTTATTTTTCTTTATAATGGATAAAGTGGCTGGTGCGACTTATACTCCGGTGCGACTTATAGTCCGGAAAATACGGTATTTGGAAATCTTTTCAACTGGGTGAGTAGCAAGTTCCTTTTTTCATCTTTCGCTTTGTGTTCCTTTCAATGGAAATAAAATTTTTGATTTTACTTTGAGAGAGTGGGAATTTGGATCTGAGCGTGTGCGTACGTCAGACTTAATACGCAGCTCAGCTGTTAATTGCGGCTTTGTACGTGACGAGGTCTGTGCAAAAACACACCGAAATCTGATATTTTCCCGTACAGACAGAGCAAGTGGGGTTAATAATTCTAAGGTGGCGACCGATCCGATATCGGGATTGGCTTCCAATACCGACGTAATTCACATATCGGAAAATACCAACCCAACCCGCGACGTTTTCCCGATACCAGAGAAGAGCCACTGTGAAACCTCTCAGCTGCTGCTGCTCTCTGCTTTGTGTGCTGCCAAGGTGAGGAGGTGAGGGTGGGAGGTTTCTGGAGCCAAGCTGTTTGAGAGAGCTCTCTTCCGCAGTGTTCGAAGCTGAGGGTAGTGGTAAGTTTTCCGCCTGGCTCTCGGATTCAAATTGTCTGTTCGTCGAGCATGGATTTTCCGAAAAATGAAATGAATTATGGCTGAAAAGTTAGCCGTTTCAACGTCCCGAGGCTGTGAAACGCTTTGAAATACCAGCTTAGAGCGCAGATGAGGAGGACAGCTGAACAGAGATGCTGTCTGCTTAAAAGGGAAAAATATCCATTAAAATCCTTCAATATTAATTCAGAGTTTGTCACCCGAGTGTCGCTGGTGATACATTTAGAAATTTACGGCTTACTTTACAGTTGAAAGGCTTCGTGTCTAAGTTCAGTGGGAAAACGGCAAGATACAGGACTTAATTTTTACTCTTAACACTTGCTTTGACAATGAAAACATGTCTCCCATGTCAATAAAGCTCCAATGAAATTGAGAAGGAGAGACAGGCAGAGAGACGGGGGGGGCGGGGGGGGGGGGGAACAGAGACAAATTAATTTTAACTCTTAACACTTGCTTTGACAGTGTAATGTTTCCCATGTCAATAAAGCACCTTTGAAATTGAAAATTGAGAAAGAGACAGACAGTGCTGTCTTTTCTCTTTCAGGCTATAAAAGTCCATAAAAATAAAAGTACTTAATTCTAGGGGTGAAACGATTACTCGAATAATTCGATTACAAAAAAAATGATCGAGGCAAATTCTGTGCCTCGAAGCTTCGTTTAAACGTTGTACATATGCCAGGCCTGTGTGTGGCACTGTAATGTCCCCAGAAAAACAGAAGACTAGAGCATGCACTCAGGCCATGTAACAGCTAATAATTTAGCCCTTAAAGCTACCGCTCTCCAATGCGACACAGAGTAAAATAAAGCCTTTTAAGAGAAATAGGGTCCACACTGATCATCTGAAACTGACTTACTACACATTTAAAGCAAAGCAGTGTGTTTGTCTATTATAAAAAAAAAATAAAAAAAAACACGGTCTGCTCGACGTGGTGAGTGACTGTACCCACAGTCGAAGCCGGCTGCTGTTCAGATTTGCACTAAGTGTTCACTTTTTCTGGGCAACACACAATGCTTCACAAACACGGTAACTTAAAAAAAACTCAAAATGGTTACATTTTACAAGTTGGGGGGGGGGGAAAAAAAACAGAACAGAAAGCCACATCCCATCAAGACTTTGGCACAGGGACATTGTGCCATTGCTTAGGGAGAGCCCTGGACTATTGATGTTGTTTAAAAACGCAAAAGTACTTTTTATCCGATTACTCGCCAGAATAATCGATAGAATACTCCATTACAAAAATAATCGATAGCTGCAGCTCTACTTAATTCTTTCACCAAAACATCAACTATAGGCTTTCATCTTAGGTACACCTTCTGGCAAATTGTAGCTGAACTTTCAGGTCTCCTTTTTAAGAAAATCCTCATATAAAATAAACAATAATGATAATAATAATAATAATAATAATATTAAAGAAAACAGAGCTCTGGTATCAGATCAGAAAAGTATTGTATCGGCAGATATCCAAATTCAGGTATCAGGATCAGAAGTGAAATATGAAATAAATATGGATTGGTGCATTAAACTGATGTTATCACCCAAATATGAAAGCTGCTGTTGGCTCATAGTCAGACCTCTTCGCTAACAGATGGTCTGGTCGTTAGCTGGTAAGCTTTCAATTTGTGCGTTTTTTTCGATGCCGTTTAGATATTTATGGAGTACGTTCAAGTCCGACTTGGTTTTCTAATCATGTGTTTAGCTTTCTGGTTTGTAACGAATGTAATACACGTTCTGGACAAACTGTCATGTCAGACTGGAAATCAGCCAATCAGACCATGCGTAGTGTCGCAGCCACATAATAATAGCACTGATCAAAGCAGCCAGCCAGTGACACTGAAGGGGAAGAATAAGTCACTGAGGGCTGATTTCACAGTCAGTGGTGTTCCTGACAACAAATTTTGACTGATAATATCAGATAACGTGCTTCCTCTTCCCTCCTCACATCTATTTATAAGCTCTCTTCCAACAACAGAAATTAAGCAATGACAAGCACATATGGTGCAATAAAAGCACAAATGTGACATTATGTTGACAGGGAAAGAAAAAAAACAAAACAAAACACTTCTTTGTGGTCATAGGATCAAGTAATTTTACTTGGGGGGGATCAAGAATAACAGCTGATACCCAAACAAACAACACACACATTTACAACAAAGTAAAACTTTACTTATGACCAAATTCCTGGAACCTACATTTCTTTTTATTAAACATATACAGACAGGCATCTGATGTATATGTACCAGATTTTTATAAATTCCAGATGTTCCAAAGCACATGCATGTCCATGGTCCTTTACTTTCAAAAAAGCCCTCAATTAAGCATATATGGTAACAACATCTGTTTCTTGCTTGTGTTCCTCACCGCAATAACAGCTAAGAGTGTAGACGATAAACATGCATGTGTGTCTATATATAAAGAGACACACGCGCACACACACACACACACCGTATTTGCTCGATGGAGGGTCCAAGGCCAAACATCAGTCCACTCCCTTTTTTGAAGAAAGTTGGTTAAATGCCTACGGAAATTAAATTACGTGGTTAATTTAATGAATGAGGGGACAAAAAGACACAATCAGGTGAGTTATTTGCGTTTTTTTTTTTTTTTATTTGTGATGAAATTAAACATTTTCTTGAATTTGGCATTCCGACATGATACTGGCCAAGCTCATGCATCGGCCCGCCACCTCTTCAGGCACAATGATATGAAATGTAGGTTTTGGCCATGTGTGCTGACAAAATTACTCCCCCCCCCCACACACACACACACACACACACACACACACTACCCCGGCCTCCGCACCACCACTCCTTTCCCCCTCCAGGAGGCAGCGTGGCTCAGCTGCTGCAGCTTTCCGTATCCCCCCGAGCTCGCGGCTGTGCGGGACACTGCTGTGGCCACCCCACACGCACATTGCCTCAATTCCGATGATCGACTGTCTTAAAGTTTAACATACATAAACAATCCAATGTATATGTATGTTGTTTTAATTCTGATGTGTTCCATTAGTATGTTCAACTAGTAATAATTGTGGATTAACTGCTGTATTTACATCTGAGGTGACTGGGTGTGAAGATAATTTCATTGCGCTTGTTGTAATGACAATAAAATCTATCTATCTTATAAACACACTGTATATCCGTTTCTGGAGTCCAACACTGATCATCCTTTGTTGGGCAATGAAATGTTAGGGTTAGGGACGCGCGAATTCCTCCGCACGTCTTTTCATGTCGAAAAAGTGCTGATGTCAAACTCTTCTGTCATTTCTGTGGTAGTCAGATGACGTCCCGGATCAACAACGCGTTTACTTTGGAAATGAACGGCACATTCCACTGTTACAGGAGTTTTTTGTCATGAAAAGACATGCAGAGGAATTCGCGCGTAGGGACGGAGGCGCAGAGCACAGAACAAAAAGCAACGCCATGATGAAGCCTCACAGGACATGTTGTGGCATGTCCAGCTCGTCCACAATTTCTCAGATAGTCACACGACTGAAAAGCCACCGAAAGCCGTCTGAATTTTCCGAATGGTGCAAGAGCTGGGCATGTTAGGGCTTGTCCTGTGAGACCAACACGGAGGTGCTTTCGTCCCGCGCCATGAGCGGCTCCGTGGCGAATTTCTCCGCTCCTCTTTCCATTACAAAAACTCCTGTAACAGTGGAATGTGCCGAAAAAGTGCTATGTCCAGCTGTCTTGCCATTGCCATTGTCAGACGACGTCCCAGATCAACAAAGCATTCACTTTGGAAATGATCTGGTTGTTTGAGCCTGTCGATTGCCGCTCGGTGCACGGCGCGCCATCCGCCGCTGTGGGCCGTATTTAATCCAGTTGTAATTGTCCTTAATCTGTGTGATCCCCATAAGATCTTAACCGAAACCATCTGAATTTTCCAATTGGTTTCCACTTGGCTGTCTCTCACACTTTCTGAAAAAATTTTGATGAAGCAAAGTGGCAGTCGATCAGCCAATTTCCTGACAATGAAATCCGACGAGGGGGCTGGACCACATCTCCCACAAGGCGTGCTCACAGGCAAATGATGCAACCGACAGGTGTGAAAAAAACTCACGTATGCGCACGAAGGTTCAAGCTTGGCTGATGCAATCACACATGATTCAAATCCATATAGTTTTTGCAAAAAATAAAAAGGTCCGTTACTTTTCTAACAGACCTCGTATTGTGTTCACAGTACTCAGTGATTCTGTGATCACAATATGCTGTTGAGTCAAGCACTGTAGACTTGTCCTTGTCTTTTGACAGTGCCACCCATTCCATCACAGGCAGTCTTACCATGTGAGGTTGCAAAGAAATTCCATTCTGCTAGCAGGCCAAAATCTTCCTCATGGTAACACAGATTTATAAAACTGCACTTATTCTTGTACTGACCACCACATACATCTGTGAAATAACACACTTTTTGTAACTTTGGTAGCTGTTTTATGAATTTTATCCCTTCCTTCAGGAATGTGTGAAGTCACACTGGTACAGGTATCAAATGCATCTTATATGAAGAAACCACATACAATGAACTTTTCAGGTGCGAGTATGCTAACTTCTATTTGAAATTGCTTGAAAAAAAATTGCCCTCAGTTTTTTAATGTTATACAGAACACATGGAGCCAAGTAGGTCAAAAGGTCAGAATGCCTAAATATTCTCAGAAGATCAAATAAAGATTCCAAATTAGATTCCTTATGTAAAATCCAAAGATACCTTGCTTTTGAAAAGTAGACCATTGATTGCTGAGTTATGGTCATTTGATTTTCAGAAGCTGCACCCTTTTTGGCAAAAAAAAAAAAAAGTGAAAAAAAGAAAAGGCCAACTGAGTACTGTAGTCTCACTGGAGGGTGGGCGATAAAGGGTTAAATGAAAGAGCATAAGATACAAAAATTGTACTTCCGGGGACAGCCCCATTATCATTATTCACATTAAACCTCGCTAAATGTACGGACACAACCTCTGTCATTTGCCTCATCTTCCCTTCTCCACTGGAAACCGAAAAAACTCCACTTTTTGCAACAGCTTCGGTCATTGCAGTTGAAAACAAAACAGTACACCATCTTTCCGTGTGAACTGATGCTGTGTTTCTGTTGCAAACTGGCAGGCTGTCTCCAGACGTGGTCAAATCCCACAATATCACAAAGGGGTTCAACCAAGACTGTGCCGCCCCATATCTCAGCAACCGTTGCTCCAATTAAGCTCAAATTTGAACATTAGACTTGACCCAAAGACTACCTATATACCAAATTCCACCCAAATCTGAGGGGGTGAGGTTTAACACATTGGGTGAACTGTATAAGATTATGGCAAAGGCTATATGCCCAACCGTTGGGCAGATAAGTCATACATTGAACATTACACGCCCAACCATTGAGCAGATAAATATAATGTCTTATTTTAATCACCCAACCGTGATCGTATATTTGACATGTTTTGTGCATCTAAACTACGTTTTTACACCACTTTTTAAGGCTCTATTGTGGCATATGTTTGACACATTTAACGGTGTCATCTTTAATTACTGCGAAAAGACCGCAATGGATCAAAACAGACAAACTTCATAAGCATTTTGAACGGAAGCCTGTTAACAACGACGAAACAGTTTTTGAACAAATTGCTGCTTGTTGGCTGTAAGATGGTGTTAGTTTGACACAGTTCCCTGGGTGTGATAAGCCAAACAGAACCGCTTTAGATCACAGCCCTTCCGTGGGGTGCGAACCCTCCCACAGCCGGTGAAAAATATCCGGTTTTACCCCCCCCACCCCCGCGTTGAAACCGGAAGTGAGCTTACAAGCGCGCTCATTGATCGGTTGTGGTTGGGCGTATATGCTCGCATATTTACTTTACTGAACCAAAGGTTGGGCGTATAGCCACTCCGTAAGGTTATATTAGATGGAATGACCCTATGGTCACTAAGATGGGGGTGGGGTGGGGGTTAGTGTTAAAGCTTCATTTGTCTCACCCAGGTCATGATTCATGCGTGGATATGCACATGCTCCACCTCTTTACTCATTGATGGATTGAGTTAGGCAGAGGAAGCACTGCTAATATGGTGACACCCAGAGCTGCACTGTTTCTGCTTCAAAAATGCTGTACAGAAAACCTATGGGTGACATCACAAGCGTTTTTCCAGTAAATGTACGCTGTATGTCACTGACCTTGACCACCATTTTTCAGGATCAAATCACAGTGAATTCCAGTATCAGTGAATG
This sequence comes from Thalassophryne amazonica, assembly GCF_902500255.1. Lineage (NCBI taxonomy): Eukaryota > Metazoa > Chordata > Actinopteri > Batrachoidiformes > Batrachoididae > Thalassophryne > Thalassophryne amazonica. The sequence continues at coordinate 29,791,505 of NC_047121.1, forward strand.
CCAAAACGTATCATTCTACTTTACGAAATGGGTGAAAGCTACTAGTCATTGATAAGCCAGAAGATATATTCATTATTAACAATTATTGTTGTTGTTATTATTATTTCAACACTACTACTAATAAGAATTAATCTACTCAATGTATCTTAAAACAAACATGAAGCTAAAAGGGCATGTTTAGTAAGAGGGTCAGCGAGCACCAACTCACTCAAACAGAATACGAAGAAACATCAACAGAACAAGAAGGAAGGCTCACATCCTCTGTATTTCTCCTTTATATGCACAATGCTCAAATTGTAAAGGTGCCCTTTAGATGCCTGTTTTTTTGTTTTTTTGGGGGGGGTATTTTCACCATTAAGCTGTGACAGCTTGTACAACAGATCAAAGTCACACGGTTTCTTCAATCACAGCCACAGAAACAATAACTCCAGACAGGTTTATGCTGGGTCATGGACCCTGTGATATTTTTTGTTAAACCCTGCAAATTAAATCTGAAAATCTACACCACATGAGAGTTTCATTTCAACTCCACTGTGATGGTACACTTAGTCAAAATTACAAAAACCGTCTCAACTTCTAAATGCCGTCTTCCCTCCTGCTCATATCACTGAAACATTTAACTGTTGAACTGTAACGCAATGTTTATTCTGTAAAACAAGTGTTGAACTGTTTTGTGTCTATCTGACAGGTCTGACTGACAGCTATAGCAGCACCGACTGTTTTAGTTAGCCAGTTTCACCACTTTACAACGAACTTTTTAAGCTCCCTTAGTTTTCAGTCGAAAAAAAGTGCCTTGTTGTGGCACAAACATATAACACACTGTCGATCTAGAAGGACTTTGTCAAATAAATGATCGTTACACTTTAACAAAACGCCTTATCAGGCTAACATTAGCAGCTAACTAGCACCTGTTGATAACAAAGCCACTTCAGCCCAGAGCAAAGACACGGGAATACTCACTGTATTTACGAGCCGTCCAAAAACTTTGTTAACTGCTAAATCCAACCGTGAACGGTTATTTACACACTTTTAATCCAAGCGCTCTTATTCTGGGTTTTAGTCCGAAAACAGGGTTTGAGACTGCTGCCAATTAACGAGTAAACGCAAAGGAGACCTCTCCCTGTCAATCCCAACTCCAGCCTGGAGAGGGAGGAGCCCATATTAAAGCAGCGACCTCAAACAACGGCGTTGATTGGACAACACGACAAAAGAATCTCATCTCCACCAATCAGACACGCTGCTTCGTTGGCCGAATGACAGAGGATACGTAAAGGATATGAAGGCAAAACGAATAACGCACTGGCGGAGAAGCTCGAAAAGACCAGACATTAAAAATACATCCCTTCTTTTGGAAAAAAGTTCGTTCATGAGATTACCCAAGACAGCATTCACGGTACAGCTAGGTTAACGCTATCGTTTGCACTAAATTAAATCGTCAAAGATGCTTTTGCTGATGTGTGGTGCTGCTACCTGTACACAGAATGTGAATATATTTAATATAGCAGCAATTTCTTGTTAAAATTTTATTTTGAAGATCCATTTTCAACATTAATGACGTCAACTCGGAATCCTCTGGTTGTTCATTTCCTCGCGAGTTCCCGAATGAAAATTCCGGCCCGACTGAGCGTTCAAGGGATTTTTCCTCGAGCTAGAGATCGAAATCTCCGATGTTCTGAGTGTTTTGAACGCAGCATTTGTCTGGCACCCTTTCCCAGCTCAACGGGTGTTAATTCACTAAATGTAAAATATTTTTAAACCAAATAAACGTCCATTTTCGCCCCTAAACCAGGTGAATCCGACTGTCGATCGGTCAGCCAGTAGGGGGCAGTAAATGTCCATATAACATCGACAGATTTTTTTTTTCTGTCCGGAAAATTAATAATATAGCATATTTCGAGATAATCCACGCAATGGCTTCTTATATGCTGTCCAAAGAACTGGATATTTCAGTTTTATCTATAAAATTGATTTTGATGAAATTCTGACAGAGGGATCTGGTCAGAATTTAGTGTCAATTTCGTGTTAGAAAACAGTTATAGCTCTGGATGGATGAACGGCACATACTGCACTCTCGTCCAAAGGAAAATCTGTCGATCATGTCTACGATAAAGACTTCCACCATTTTTTATTTTATTTTTTTTTTTTGCCCACGTCCCCCAAAAAGGTTGACACCTGCCATTACCTTTCCTGTCCTGCAGATGCCGCTGTTTGACAAGCAAGCGATATGCCAACATGCAGCTCAAGTTATGATTTTTAAACTAAATTGTACTGAAACCACATTCTGTTCAGGTATTTGTTATAAATCATGACAAATATTCCGCTTGTTCTCATACTAATTTGCCTCTTTTTTCTTTCAAAAGATAAAAACTCCAAATTAATGATCAAACAACAAAACAAAAGTGTGTACATCATTAGAAATCATGCAAGACAACACACTATCTATAAAAAATTGCCTTTAAGGATCACTGCACATGTATTCGACATTACAAGGTCTTTATGGGCGTTTCCTCAACAATTACTTGATGGAATAATTTAGTTGCATGTTAATTTCATTTTTATGCTGTGTTAAAGTTAATTGAACAATTTATGTTGAAATTACTTCCAAACTCAGTTCAGGTCGACTGAAACTGTATAAATAGAACCTGTATTGCAGTTTCATGAAGTGATTTAAATTACATTTCAATCTCAGAGCAGCAATGATTTCTTGATCCCAAAATAAAACCAATTTAGTTCTTGTGGGTTCTGATGCACACATCTAAAATTCATGCACAGTACTTCATCAGTGGAGTAAATTCCGAAATTGATGTAAATTATGGCATATTCTGCAAAAAAAAAAGAAAAAAAAACTTTTCATTTTAACAGCAGTTAATTTCTAATGGAACTGGCAGAAACAATGTGTGGAGATATAATCTCTCCACCTAGTCCTGGGTCTTCTCCGAGGTCTCCTCCCAGCTGGATGTGCCTGGAACACCTCCGTAGGGAGGCACCCAGGAGGCATCCTTACCAGATGCCCAAACCACCTCAGCTTCAATGCGAAGGAGGAGCGGCTCTACTCAGAGCTCCTCACGGCTGGCCGAGCTTCTCACCCTATGTCTAAGGAAGCCCATTTCAGACACTTGTACTCAATCTAGTTCTTTCGGTCATGACCCAATCCTCATGACCGTAGGTGATAGCAGGAATGAAGACTGACCAGTAGATCGAGAGCTTTGCCTTTTGGCTCAGCTCCATTTTCATCACAACAGTACAGTAGAGCAAATGCAATACCACCCCTGCTGTGCAGATTCTCCAGCCAATCTCATGCTCCATTGTCCTAATCACTTGTGAACAAGACCCCAAGGTACTTGAACTCCTTCACATGGGGCAAGTATGGTGTGAGGGACCCCCTCACACCATACTCCCGCAGCATCTCCCGGGGTACCCAATCATACACCTTCAAGTCCACAAAACGCATGACTGGACGGCACACTCCCAGGCCCCCTCCAGGGTCCTTGTGAGACTGAAGAGCTGGTCATTGTTACACGACCAGAACAGAACCCGCATTGTTCCTCTTCAATTAGAGGTTCGACTATTGGCTGAACCCTCCTTTCCAGCACCCTGCAGTAGACTTTACCAGGGAGGCTGAGTAGTGTGATGCCCCTGTAATTCGCACACACTCTGGTCCCCCGTTTTAAATATGGGGACCACCACCTGTTTGCCACTCCTTAGTCACTGTCCAACACCTCAATGCAATGTTGAAGGGACGTCTCATCCAAGATAATTCCTCCACACATGGAGCCTTCAGCATTTCTGGATGGATCTCAACTCCCGGGGATTTGCCACTGTGGAGTTGTTTGACTACCTCACTGACTTTCACCAGGGGAACGATGATAATCCTCCATCAGCTTCCTCAGCCTCCACGATAGAGGGTGCTCCAGTCTAATAAAGGAGTTCCTCAAAGTGTTCCTTCCAATGCCTGATTACCTCTTTAGTTGAAGTCAGAGTCCCATTGTTACTGTAGACTGCTTGGATAGTTCCCAGCTTTCCTCTCCTGAGGTGCCTCATGGTCTGCCAGAAGCACCTTGGTGCTGACCGAAAGTCCTTCTCCATGGTTACTCCGTACTCCTACACCCACTGCTTTGCCTCCCCCACAGCAGAAGCTGCCACCCTTCAGGCCTCTCGGTACCTCGCAACTGCCTCAGGAGCCCTCCGAGATATCATATCTCAGAAGGGCTCCTTCAGTCAGCTTCCCTGACCACCGGTGTCCACCATGGTGTTAGAGGGTTATCACAGCTAACCGCTGCAGCTTTAACAATGGAAGCTTTGAATATCCATATTAAAATATTAAAATTATAATAAAATAATTTAATAAAATATTTAAAAAAATATTAAAATATCAATTTTTACAACACCTGGTAACCTACATTATTGTGATATGACCATTAAATACATCATATTGGTCACATAACACCATAAACAAAAAGGTAATTTACCAAGACAAAATACAGAATAATCAGGAGTATTTTTATTAATTTATCTTCAGTTTCAATAATATCATTACAGAAAAAAACATCCTCTTCATTATATTTATACAGTAGTAGAATGCTGTGTCATTGCTTCATTACAAGTGCTGGTCATAGTTTATAGTGTGTGCAGTGTGACACTGAGTTCAGTCCAGTGTTACAAATCACTCATTACAAAGGCAGTTTTTCAATAACCTGCGTCTTCTTACTCAAAATGAATCTATCCCCGTTTCTCTTTGGGCAGGTGCCAGGACGCCTCCCAGGCTGTGTTCATGTCAGAATCCATTTGATGTGAATGTGCAAAAAGTAGTGTTTATTTTTTTTTATTCTAATGAAGTTAAACAATCACTTCTAAAGTGCTTCAATGAGATGTCTAATTTATGCTATCTGACATGAACACAGCACGAGTTGCAGATAGGTGTACGGTGCATTTGAGGTAACCGAGAAGTTTCTGACACCCGAGCGAAAAATGGCAGACTGCATTAACACCAGAGCCAAGAACATAACTTCAAAAACTCGTGTTGTGAGAAATAAGTATCCAAACGGCAAGAAATTAAATTTTCAGCTCGATCAGAAGACGCGCCCAGATGCTGCACCTCAACTTTAGCCTGGAATCAAACCTGCCCAAACAGAAAATGCCCCCCTCCCCCAATGGGCATGCAAAGCTGAGGCGGAAAAAGGGGCAAGATGAGAAGACGGGAAAAGAAAAGAGGGATGAAGGAAGACAGCATTGTCCCATCAGGAGAAAGGTCAAAGTTCACAAACACTGACTTGTGCTGCATATATGTCATACAAAAACAAACAAACAAAAAAAAACAAACCCAGCTTCTGACTCGAACAAGAAATTCACTTCAGACTTGAGCGAGATAAACGGAAAGGAAAGCCTATACAGGAGAAGCATTGGCCATTAGACATTCATTTGAAATATTTCAAAATGAAGAACCAGAGCAGAGCAGCCTTTCGTGGTTAATTAACACTGAAGTCTGGTCATGTTGTAAACAGGAACTGAAACCTGTCACTATTCACCGTTTATGAAGCGCATCCATGGTGTCAAACAGAACACTTCAACACACAAAACAGCAGTTGATGCCGTTACTTTGAAGCAATTATTCCAAAAGATCCTGAATGTAGGACTTGAACTTTGACCTTGTGGATTTGTTTTGGCACACAACAAACTGACACGCACATAAATAGCAATAATAATGGGGACTAGAAGAGGTTAAGGTCACCCGCATGAGTGAAGAATCTGCCAGACTGCCCGCCACGCGTTTGAATGGTTCTCGGGGAGAAAAAAATTAATAAAATCGGTAAACAGTTTGGGGTCAACGTTTTAATCGGCACAATTCGTGTGAATGTGTAGACTACATATTAGCTAAGCTATTCCTGCCTGCACTGAGTGTAGCTGACCTTTGACCTTTAGAAGAGGCCTAAATATCAAAAAGGATTTCATGTGAAACAAACATAACGGATAAAGGAGGTGTTGGTCAAATTAAATCCAGCACACAGAGAAAATAAGTTACAGCTTTGAACTGGACGTCTTTTTACAAGCACCTGAAAACTGTTATGATATAAATTCACCAGTTGTGTAGTTTACGAGCACCAGAATGCGACATAACTCACCCTGCTTTCAAGTGATATCGCGGTTTATTTTCCTGTGAGTGGCAAATGAGTCACATGACAGAATTACTCTGTTTATGTGGAGGAAAAAAATAAAACACTAAAAGAGGCGAGTTGTTAGCCAATAGTGAGCCTGCCATTGAGATAAGCAGTTAATGGTTTAGTTAGACCATAAATTATCTTTGGCTACTTAAAGGGGTCTGATTGTGCAAAATCTTGTTTCGACAGTTAAATATGGTGGGCGTTTCACATTAAACACCCTCAAAGTTCAGCAGTGGTGCCTGTGCACCTACACGCTCTAATGCAATGAGCATAGGATGACTTTTAGGCTTCAGAGTCTAGGCTCTACACTCCCGCCAATCACTGCATTGTTCCTGTTCACTCTGCACTGCAAGGCACGCCCGCCAATCACCACATTGTTCCCGTCTGGCCTGTAAGACACACCCACAATCACCACTTGTTCCTGTTCACTCTGCAAGACCCGCCGACCAATCATTGCATTATTTCCATTTGGTCTGTAAGACACTCCCACAATCATTGCGCATTGTTCATGTTCACTCTACAAGACACACCCACCAATCATCACCTGTTCCTTTTCACGCTGCAAGCCATGCCCACCAATCACTTGTTCCTGTTGACTCTGCAACACACCCACCCATCATTGCATTGTTCCTATTCACTCTGCAAGACACGCCCACCGATCACTGCCTTGTTCCTGCTTGGTCTGCAAAACACACCCACGGATCATTGCACTGTTCCTGTTCACGCTTGCGGCAAGCAACAGTGCCGCAGAAACCGTTTGTTTCTTTTGGCTTCAAACCTTAACATCTGTAAGACATCTGGTGACTGATATTACTTTTCTTAATAAGAATAATAATAAATGAACTCTTTAAAACAATTTAACTAGCAGGCAATTCAAAGCTACATATAGAAGAATGTCTACATACTCTAAATTATTACCTTCATTACGTAAACTCGTTAAGTCCAACAACACTTGAATGCAGGGTCAGTGTTCCTGACTGATACTGGATCAGTCAGTCAGTCAGTGTAGTCTGCCTCTGACCTGACCGAGGCTCCTCCATGACTACACATCTCAGGAGGATCACAGCGGGTTCCCCCCCCACCCCCACATAATTATGACGTGTTTATATCTGATGTCAGACCAGAGGAATCCTCCCGGTGTGGTGCTGAGGACAGACATCAGGCGTCTGTACCTGCACTGAATCCTGCCACAGCCCGACTTAAAGCTGAGCCACGTACCCACCTGAAATCATTTCATGGCTTTCACTGAGTGTCGTGGAGAGTTTCACTGTTTCATCGTGGCCTCAATAAATACTGTTACAGAGGCTGTGACAGCCTGATAGAATTTCCTTTTTTTTTTTTTTAAACATTAAAATAGTCAATTTTTCTGTATTAGCACAACCCATCAGCAGATTTGCCCAAAAAGGCCTCCTGTATCAGCCTTCAGTTCATTTCAGCGTCAAACTCATCGCTGGGATCAGTATCAGTGCCAAGAATTAAGGACTGTAGAGTCGAGTCTCTGTATGATTCTAGAGGACAAGAATAGTCAAAGAAGACGAGTGGAAGAACATGGGTAAGGGGGAGAGAGAGAGAGAGAGAGAGAGAGAGAGAGAGAGAGAGAGAGAGAGTTTCTATGTCTTCATATCTATCAGGAAAATGTTAAAACGCACCAAGCAAATGAACAGAGGAGAAGAGGGCATGATTACTACGAAGATGATAATATTCAATCAGAACCATGGTAATAATATTAATAAATAGAATATTAATTAACGATATTAATAATCAGAAACATTATCATCAGGATAATATTACAGAATATTTTTTTTTTCTTCTCCACATTTTTCTCCATTGAAATACAGTGATCTCCTCAGAGCAGACCAATGAGGATTCAGCCTCTGCCGGCTCCGATCGGCTGTTGCATATGACATCACAGCTAATGGCGACCATGTAGACATGCATCACTTCCTGCCCCCACCCATTTCCTGTCCAGACAGGAAGTCCTGGCACCGCCATGGTAATCGGTAGCAAGTGACATTGAAATCTGGAAGCAAAAAGAAAAAAGTTACAGCATTAAAGTGATTATTTTATGAACTCTACCAATGCAGTCATGTGACATCACCTCACAGGTTGTCTGTCAGAGTTAAGAACCACAAAGAGTAGTGATATCATACAGTAAAAGTACTGAGAAATTCAAAAAATACCACTGCACACTTCATAGAACTTTCACTATTTTGAAAATTGTCAGTTCTTTAAATCGTCTGAATGTAACACACATAACGCTCCTTAAACCATGCCTGAAAAAAAAAAATGCTGAAGACTAGAATTTTTTTTCACATGCTAAATGGTTCAGTATTCATGTAGTAACATATCAGTAAGAAAAGTTTGCAAATTAACATTACAGTAATACAGAACCGGCACCTCGGATGTGAGAGTTATCAAAAAATAAAGAAAAAGAAATACTGGAAAATATAGCAAAATTAGTTATTCAATAATATCACGTATTTAACAAATAAACCAAATTAATTAACTAAAATAATTCATTTTAAAACAAATGGATATGGCGTGTGTCTGTATTCAAGCGATTTGATAGGTTGAGGGTTGCGCTTGTCAGTGTGGCAGAGAGCAAGGATCCTGAGTCCAGCGATTATAGAAAGGTGGACGAACTAAAGTATGCTCGATTTATTCAAGCAGTGTCAGAGCTGGAGTTCCTGGGATTCGTCAAGTCCACCAAGCAAAAGGCAGATCATGCAGCACGACTCACTTGGGGAGGGTGTTAATGCTGCGTTTACACATAACGAAGACAAGTCACAAATGCCACGAAGTACACATTCTTTGCCGCTGATCACGAATGTGATTATTCGGGGCAGAGGCGTCAGGTGTCCTCAGGAGCTGCTGCAACCTGTTACCACACGTTACGATTAATGGCACGTGTTGCTGGAGAATTATCAGGAACCATTACGCACGGTCAAGAATAAGTGTTCCGTGCTATTGCGCGTAACAGAGCATCGTTAAGTTCTGTCACGTTGTGAACGAGGTGAATTGTCTCCACACACGCACCCATATTCATCCAACCGAATTCAGATCGCTCCAGTTTTTCAGAAGAACTTTGAGACTGCAAGCGTAGTTGGGCTCTGTGTCATGGAGTGGCGCACATGCCCAATTGTGCTGTGTTTACGCTTGTGATGGAGGGCTGTATGTGGGGTTAATCTACTGTCTCGTGTCGTTTCTCAGATCAGTTGTTGGTTTGGTTTTGTGGTATGCAGGAGATCACTTGACTGGCTCTTTACTCTTACTCAGTCAGTCTCTTACAACAGTGCAGACTAAATACATGAGCTTTCCAGGAGCGCAGAGCCAATTCATTACACATGCTCAGAGGCACGTCCCCTCCGGTGTGCACTTTTTTTTTTCTGGCGCCGAGCTTGCAGTAATATATCTACAGAGAACCAAAGTTGAAAAAGTGAGTCCAAACTGTAACACACATAACATGGAATGGGCCAAATGGAACTGACAAACATGACATCTATGAACGTTAAGTCCAATCATCTCCCCTTGAATACACTGGAACAGAATTACATCTTTACACGGCGTCACTTCATTGTGTGAAGTTCCACTGAAACAGACCAGATGGCTGAGGAGGAACCGAGCAATGCTAGAATGTGGTAATTTGGACAGGTGCCAAAATGAACATCAAGATGCTCTGTAGCCACCACACGCACCCAACACATCTGGTGTGAAACAGGCTTCATGCAACCCGTCCTTTTACAGAAGGACAAAGTATTCCATCCTGGGTATCGACAGTTGAGAAAGTGTCCACACAGAAAAATATCTTCATAAAAAAAAAAAAAAAAAAAAAAAAAATTCTTTAGCTTTGATACCACTGCTAACAACAAAGCCTTCCCAATGTTGACTTTACTTTTCTTGACAGTCTGGAGTATGAAATGGTGCTGCGTGTTGCTGCATCCACCACACCCACCATGGAATCATCTTGGATCCCGGATAGCAACCACCCAGACAGCCACATTTCATTCCCACCTCTCAAAAGTAAGCATCTCTCTGCTGCAGATGGGTGAAACATGGGTGCCTCTTTGGCCTTTTACAGCTAATGGGGTCCTCAACACTGAGGCACCTGCATACTGGTGCATGTCCAGAGAAACACACCACATGGCCAACATGTCATAGCTGACATTCCCTCCCAGTGTAAGTGATAGTCCTCATTTGAGTCTCTCTAAGTAACTGCTCGTTTGCCACAAACCCATCCCAGCGATCTCTCAAAGGAAACTCTGAAGAGACTTTGGAACAAAGACATCCAGGCATCTGGAGGTTGCGGGTTTGACATGTATGCCAATATCCACATTTAGACCATTAGGAGGCAGAAGTCAAGTGCCAGAGGTGGTGCTGCTAACTGTGTAAAGATGTTTAATTTTGCTTTCCTGGCCAGCTGAGGTCTCTGCAGAAGATAACACATTAGTTAATATATTTATTGTTTGTTGAAAGCATACCTGCATCATAGCCGTCCGATGACCATGACGTCCACCACCTCTCCCTTATGCAGCTCTACATACTGCTCTGTTTTGGGAGGCAACATCAGCAACCCATTGGCACTACGCATAGACATTAGCCTGCTGGATACCTGGTTACCTGATGAAGGACAGAGTTCACAAAGCTGTGGGCCAGCAAGTGTGTACAGGCTCAGTCAAGGAAAAGAAATCAGACTGAACATCACACATTAATTGGGAGATTCAAAACAAATTGTCCAAATGTGAAAGAATCCATATTTAACCCTCGGGCTGGGCAATTCAATGATCTTGAATCAGAATCGCAATCAAATTCACATCAATTTCGGTGATAAGCCTTCTACAATTTTTATACAATTTGGATCAGTCTTTCATCTCGATTCTGCGATGTCAGCAGATGGATGGTGCATGTGACATACTACTCTTACTGTTCAAATAGGCAGAGCATTCCACATAAGAGTATTTCTACTCGGCGCTGTGTGTCCATTTTACTCCTGGTAATGGAGACAGTACATGTATGCACTACTACTATGACTAGTACCAATAACGTAGGTCAGGGTTGATTTCTGGCTGTCAGCCCATCTTATTTTTGTCAAAAATTAAATTCTGAAATGAATAAAACAGCCGAGACCGTGCTGCACATTTGAGCAGCTTTTTTCGCCATCTAGGGGCCAGTGTAAGCATTTCAAGGATTCTGGTACATTTTGTACTTGAAAAGCAAACTTCAGGAAAAAGAAGAAGAAAAAAAAGAAGCCATTTAGCAGAAGGAGAAGCTTGTATTTGCCGTCTTTGGCTACAGTCTGCTGATATGTCATACCAGAATCTATCACAATCAAAAGAAAACAAAACAAAACAAAAAAATAAAATAAAATAAAACACCTCATCTGAAACAGCACATTGGACAGATGCTATGTTCCCGCTGAGGTTGCTTTTATCACTGTACCACTTTATAATCTAGTTGTTAGCCTTATATTGTCGTCAATAAATATGATTGTAGCAACAACTTTTATTTAATTATTTTAATATTACGTGTATTAGTTTCAGGTAAATTAAATGTTTACATTGTTTTTCGGTTTTGTTTTTTCTTTATTGTTAAAGTTCAACCCTCTTGTTTTCAGACATCAGTCAGTATACTTGTGAAACTGGCAGCATGATCAAATTATATATCTTGATATACAAATCAATTCACATGAGGGGGATTGTAATTCAATTTTATTTATTTATTTTGCCCTAATGCCCAGCCCTAATTTACCCCAATCACTGTTGGTTTTAAAGGTTTATGCCTACCTGTGCTTTGTGCCCAGGGCAGTGGTTCCTGATGATGCCAGGTGAGAATACAGCGGTGGTACTCTGGCCTAGGATCCAGCTTTACGTCACAGGAAAGCTGAAAGACACAGACACTGCGAGCATTATCACAAATTATCACTCTTTTATACTGAAAGTGTTTCAATGCATTAAAAAGAAAAGGAAAAGAGAGATAAGGTCAGTGCAACTTCGACAACATGACCTTAAAAATGAAGCCGAAAACATGTACAACCTCAGCAGAGAATAGTGTTTGTGATGACTACAATCATTTAATACAAACAAATCCACCATAATCACATTTCTATTAACAGTTTAAGGTTTTAAAACGAGCAGCACTGACACAGTAACATGGCTGAGTAGAGGTCAGGTAAAAATATTCAAAGTGTTCTAAAAAGCCTTTAAAACTCATTTGTTGTGTATCAGGAAATATTTTGCCACAGATTTATGGAACATTAATCATAGAATAATCTTTATTGACACCGGACAGTGTTATTCATTTAACATAAGAATTCTTTAGTTTAAATTATACTTCTTTGATCTTCACAGTGTGTGTGTGTGTGTGTGTGTGTTGGGGACATTCAACATGGGTTTTTCAATGATCAATGTTGATTTTCAGCCAAGACCAAAATATGGCATTGGGTATTGCAAAGACTTTGCATCCATCCATCCATCCATCCATCTGTCTGTGCTCAGCATAACTCCAGTCCTTTTACTGCCAGGGTCTTCAAAGTGGTCAAAAGGTTACATTCTGTTTCCTATTTTTATGCTCATACTTCCAATGGTATTTTAGCATTGTATTATATTTACAAATGCAAAGACCAACAGTAAATAGAAAATGCAGACTTTTTTGCATGTTAGACAATTTAATAATCACATAATGACACCACGCACTAGCTCCTTCCCCATACTACATGTCAGTTTTAAATCTTTTGCGGTGAAAATATCTCTGTATATGTAATTGACATTATGAAAACAAAGAAAGAAAACTGTCCTTTGAAAGTATCAGGCTAGAATTATTTTCCTTCACACCTTCAGAGAGTGGAGCCAGTGGGATAAAGATTTGGACTACCAGTGTAGACCTGGGTTCGATTCCCAATCATGTGACCTGTGTCCTTGGACAAGATACTTCATCTGCACTGTTCCAGTCCATCCAGCTGTAAACAGACAACCCTTGGATGTGTAAATCACGTGCCTTTCTCCAATATCTCATCCAGGGGGAGTTTTGGGCTTGCATTTGCATCGTGCTACGGAATCCAGGGATAAACACGGGCACCAATGGACCTCAGTGCCTTGATTGGGAAACTGTTACATGGTCTGTTGGTACTGCATGGTTTCAATGATACCCACCAAACAGTTTAAGAAAAAGAGTAGTCTGTGTAAGAAGGGGTCTTGGCAGATGAAGAGGTAGATAGGTGATGATAAGGTGGATGTTGCCATGATGTAGAGTTGGCTTTGCAGTACCCTTTCTGTACTTTTCACAAAGTGTAATAAGAGAAGGGTCATTTGGTGGCTTGTTGGAGTCACCTCAAACAAAAATATCTCTACGCAATGCATACGAGGTCGGACCTTTTTATTTTTTGCAAAAACCTGATGGATTTGAATCACGTGTGCTTGCATGAGCAAACCTTGAACCTTCTTGCGCATGCGTGAACTTTTTCACGCCTGTCAATTGCGTCATTTCCTGGTAAGCAGCCTTTGTGTGGGACATGTGCCGTGCGCGCGGCGGATTTTCATTTCAAGGAAAATGGCGGAATGACTGGAGCAGCGCCGCATCAAATTTTGCCAGAAACTGGGCTACAGCCAGGTGGAAACCATTCGGATGATTCAGACGGCTTTCGGTGATGATGCTATGGGCATCACACAGATTAAGAGCGGTACAACCGGTTTAAAGACGTCCGCACAACGGTGGAGAGCGAGCCACGCTCTGGTCGGCCATCAACATGCTGAAATGACCAGATCATTTCCAAAGCGAACGCTGTGGTGATGCGGGACCGTCGTGTGATTATCCGAGAAATTGCGGAAGAGGTGGACATCAGCACTTTTTCGGTACATTCCACTGTGACAGAAGATTTGGCCATGAAAAGAGTGGCGGTGAAATTCATGCTGCTGCTAACGGAGCAAAAGCGCCTCCGTGTTGAAGTCTCACAGGACATGCTGTGACATGCCCACCTCTTCCAAGTCACCGAAAGCCATCGGAATCATCCGAATGGTTTCCACCTGGCAGTCACCCAGTTTCTGGCAAAATTTGATGCGGCGCTGCTCCAGTCGTTCCGTCTTTTTCCTTGAAATGAAAATCTGCCGAGCGCACAGCACATGTCCCACACAAAGGCTGCTTACCAGCAAATGACGCAATCGACAGGCATGAAAAAGTTCACGCATGCGCACAAAGGTTCAAGGTTGGCTCATGCAAGCACATGTGATTCAAATCCATCAGGTTGTTGCAAAAAATACAAAGGTCCGATACTTTTCTAACAGACCTCGTAAGTGGTGCTAATTTGTTATTCGTCTGTAGCCTTGGAAAATAGGTCAAGGTCACTCAAACTCACCTAAGAGTTTCAGTATGTGGTGCAATCAAAGGTATTGTGGGTACTGTTTTTGTTGTTGTTGTGTGACCTTGAAAAGCAGATCAAGATTACCAATCACTGAACACATCCAAGACTTCAAAACTTACTATGAGCACTGCGTTTTTCAATTTTGTTTCTATGGCTCTGACCTTCCAAATTAGATGAAGATCACCCATCATAAAATTCGACAAAGATCCTGAAAAAGTGCATATGTGGTGCAGATTTGGTTTTCCTGCACTCAACCCATGGAAAGCTGCTGAGAATACTGTTTTTTTTTTTTTTTTGTGGCTTTTTTCCCCTCTGTGACCTTGAAAACGTAATGGTGAAAATGGTGTGTCCTTACAGTCAACCTGTAGGAAGCTACTGAGAGTACTGTGCTTGCCCGGACGGTCTGCCCCCTGCTGGAGCGATAGCCATCTGAAGTCTGTGGAATTTTAGACTAAGAAGTCGTGTTTTTGATGCAGTTCATTTGAACATTTGTGAAAGCAGACTCTTTTCAGTTCTTAATGTGTTTTTAGACATTTCAGACAGATGTTTTCCAAAACTCTGCAATGAGGTTTGCAAACGCCAACTATTGAATGGGGTTCAGTTTCAGTCAATGTTTATAAAGGGTGTTGATGTTTGATTTATTTGATTTGTCCTTTCTGAATGGATTCAAGTTGTCACCTAATAAATTTAATTTTTATTTAGGTCATAATTAAAAGTTTCACTTTCAAACTGTGCGTAGATGGTTAAGGATAGTCTCAGCTGGTTACTGTGAGACACTTTGTACCTGACCATCTATGTGGGTGATGACTGTGTGTTTTACCCTAGCTTTAATAATGGTCGGTCTCGGGTCCAGAATTCCTTGCATCTTCCTCAAAGCAGGAATCACAAACAAGTTACATGTCACCACGGCAGAAACTGGGTTACCTAGAATAAACAAAATGAACAAATAAAAACAAGGTCACCAAGTGACTGAAAAACTAAAGCTGACCATAAAACTACGTAGTAATATGATGTGAAGTAACTTAACACACAAGTATATTTCAGAAGAAGAACAATGTACACACACATTACAGACCAGATAGTGCTTTTCCCCTCCGAGTGCCAGTGCCCCCCCCCCGGCTCTAAATGTCAGTTGAGCATATGCGCCTGCATGCACCCACCTCCAGAAAAAGCGCAGCAGCCAGTGTCTTTTTTCACAGCGCTGTTTTTGTGTCGTGCGTGTGTGGCCACACAGAGCGCTTCAAGTTGAACTTTTCAGAAAGACTCTGTGACGTCATTGCAGCGCTTTTTCAGGTAACCAATCAGGCTAGTTTATTCTTGCCATTTCTGTATAGGCGGGTGATCTGTGATCGCACATTGGCCAGATGCTATGTTCTTGCTGACGAGTACTTTTCATCGCCACACACTGTCAAAGTGTTTTTGGGTACCCGCTCTGTGCTTTTCAGCTTGGGGGGGATGGGGGGTATGCTGCATGGACATGTAGCCTTACACCCCTATTCTACCCACAATCCCCCAAAAAGTGCCAAGACAGGATGGAACTGCTTAGTCTGGCTTGAATCCTAGCAGGCTACCTTATAAAGTGCAGACCTGGCAACTACCTGGGTTATACGGTGCAGATCTGGCAACCACCCTAAAACAAAAGTAAGAACCTGCAGCCAACTGTGTCCTTAGCCAGAACTGCAACAAACTACTTCTGCTTCAAATTTTTACCCCAATAGGACACAAACAAATAAGTTTCAAGCTGTACTCACTAGCATTGCCCCGTTTATAGATGTTCGACCACGACTGAATTGGGATGAAATTTTTGAACAGTTCGAGAATTTCACCCCTATTTGATGGCCATAACTGCAGTGCATCCCGAAAGTATTCACAGTGCTTCACTTTTTCCCCCATTGTGCTATGTTACAGCCTTATTCCAAAATGGATGAAATTCATTTTTCCCCCCTTAAAATTCTACACATAACACCCCATAGTGACAATCTGACAAAGGAGTTTTCTTTTTTTTATATTTTCAAATTCATAAAAAAAACAAAAAAAACAAAAACAAAAACAAATATGTTCATTAGTATTCATAGCCTTTGCTATGAAGCTCAAAATTGAGCTCAGGTGCATACTGTTTCCACTGATCATCCTTGAGATGTTTCTACAGCTCAAATGGAGTCCACCTGGGTTAAATTCAGTTGATTGAACATGATTTGGAAAGACACACACCTGCCTACATATAAGGTCCCACAGTTGACATGTCAGAGCACAAACCAGGCATGAAATCAAAGGAATTGTCTGTAGACCTCTGAGACAGGATGGCCTCAAGGCACAAATCTGGAGAAGGGTACAGAAACATTTCTGCTGTTTCAAAGGTCCCAATGAACACAGTGGCCTCCTTCCAGAAGGACAACCATCTCTGCAGCAATCCACCAATCAGGCCTGTATGGTACAGTGGCTAGATGGAAGCCACGTCTTAGTAAAAGGCACATGGAAGCCCACCTGGAGTTTGACAAAAGGCACCTGAAAGACTCTCAGACCATGAGAAACAAAATTCTCTGGTCTAATAAGACAAAGACTGAACTCTTTGGCGTGAATGCCAGGTGTCATGTTTGGAGGAAACCAGGCACCATCCGTACAGTGAAGCATGGTGGTGGCATCATGCTGTGAGGATGTTTATCAGCAGCTGAAACTGGGAGACGAGTCAGGATTGAGGGAAAGATGAATGCAGCAATGTACAGAGACATCCTGGATGAAAACCTGTTCCAGAGCGCTCTTGACCTCAGACTGAGGTGACCGTTCATCTTTCAGCTGGACAATGACCCTAAGCACACAGCCAAGATATCAAAGGAGTGGCTTCAGGACAACTCTGTGAATGTCCTTGAGTGGCCCAGCCAGAGTCCAGACCTGAATCCGATTGAACATCTCTGGAGAGATCTGAAAATGTGCACCGACGCTCCACATCCAACCTGATGTTTTACAATACGGAGTGCTCAAAATGGTAATGTGTAGGGCACTACATAATTTGTTCATACAATCTGATTATTTCAGACATTTGATTAGTTCATGCATTGCACCAAGCTGAGTGCAAACAGAGTGCATCAAATTTAAAGTGACAGACTACTACTACTGTGCATTTACGTGGATAATAGCAAACACACTGATTGTGTGCAGAATGCATTTTGTTTCCTCAGACAGATACGTGCCTGCAGAATGAATGTCTTGGCAGTGTGCCATGTCAGCATTATTCACCTTAAATTGCAGGTGAATTAAGCTGGGGACGGAATTATGTCATGTGTGCACACTAGCTTTATGAGCACTATATACTTTTTTTCTAGTTTTAGCTTTCTATGGCAACTCCAGGGCTCTTGTTGGTGTGGAAGCTTTGATGTGCACACCTTGAAGTCACATCATTTCAAGGTGCACAAACTTTTCCTTTTTACAAGTTGCTCTCATTCAGGGTTTCCACAAAGGAAACCTGCATCTCAAACACACACACATTGTTTGTCCAAGTCTGGTGGACTTCGGCAAGGCCAAGTGTGCCATTCCGTCTCAATCGTGTGTAAATGTGTAGTGTGTACACTTTTGCTTATAACAGGTAACACTATGCAAACACATTATGATCTAATACACAAAATATGACACCAGTCACATGAAGTTTTGAACATGCTTCAATGGATGTGTCTCAGCTCTAAAATACATAAGATCCCATCCAGCTACTCCAGATACACAGTAACTCCAGATATGGTGTTTCTCTATCTTGTCTTACTTTTTCTCATCTTGACATAATGCAGATTCCCACTGAATCATCATGTATTGTATAGCTGGCTTACAAAACAACTCTCTGAATAACTGAGCACAATTTAATGTAGAGATAAATTTTTGTGTTCCGAATATAATCAGAAATGCAACAGTAGTGTTGCCCTTTTTCCAAAATGTCAAGCACATGTGCTTGATGCACTTCACATGCAATGAGAAACCAATAAACAAGCTTTAAGTTAAGTTCTGTTTAACCAAACTGTTTAAAACATTTAGTTGAGCTAAATGTATGTTGTGTATTGTATTCTCAAACAAAATCAAGACAAGTTGTTACATCCCAGAAGAACAGCGTAACAGAGCAAACAAGTAGGATATCTGAGGAGATGTTCAGTTACTACACATTCTCTGTAGATGATTCATTCAACTGTTCACACGTACCTGGAAGAGCAAAGATGAGTTTCCGTGTTCCGTCAATATCAACTGTGGCAAAGGTAGTTGGAAGACTGAGGACCAGAAACATCCGTGTTATTAATGCAACAACAATAATACAACTTTAGGTGCATCAATTTAAGAAGCATGAGTAATGGCAGCAATTAGTAGCAGTAGTGAAATAAGAGTATGAAAAGAACAGTCCAGTCAATATTTGTGTGCGGTACATTTCTCTAGTCATCAATTTATTTATTTATTTTTTTTTAATGCCACTCCAGACGTGTAGGACAGAGTGATCAACCCTGGCATAACAGAGTATCTAATTTCTGAACAACATACGGACATGAACTCAATGTTGACAGTATGTTTATATGTCACCAATGCTTTGCGTACACGATGATGCCAGAATAAACAGCACAGTTTTCACTACTGTTGTAAGAGCTGAGCACAGCGCCCAGGCTAAATAAGAACAAAGGATACACTGAAACATCTGCCTATTGGCCGAGCCATTTCTGCGTTTCTCTCTGTTAGAGTTTAGCTATGGGTGGTGCTCAGGTGGCTTGTGTGTACACACACACACACACACACACACACACAACCAGGTAAAGTGAAAATAACATGTTACTCGTGGCCAGTAAGCTTTTTTTTTTCCCCCTGGCAACTGCATAACTCTAGCTGTCACTGGTTTCAAAGCCACACTCCACAGCTCCAGGGGCCAAACATTTTGGTTTTAAGCCAAATGAGAGAGGGTTATTAAAGCAAAAAAAGATGGAATGTCAACTTTGTGTGCGCCCTCAAACCGCACCTCTGATGAGTTTGCAATTCGCAACATGTGGCCAAAACTTACACAGAAACTTGCTTTTTTGCGTTTGAAGTGCTATGTAGGAAGTATCTGTAGTTTAGAAATTAGCAATTTAAGATATCGCTGCAGTCTCTAAATCCCTCAGTCTACCCACAACTGAGATTCAAAATAAATGGGTGTGGTCTGATACACAAGAAGCTATGTTCTATTTTGTTTAACACATCTAGATGTAAACAAAATGACATTTCTCAATTTTAACTCCCCCCATCTCACCCTGGCTTCATAAAGACTCGTCCAAAGTGAATTTGAGCATGAAGGTCAATATCCAGCACCTGCTTTAGATAGTCCTGAGAGAGAGAGACAGAGAGAGAGAGAGAGAGAGAGAGAGGAATCACGCTGTGAAAGTCAAACTGATTCCACTGTGAGACAAATTCAACCATTTCATGCTTGACTGTATCTATACTGTATAATCATCACATCTGCTCAAAATGTAGAAGACTTTACTGTATTGGAGGAGATGGGTCACTGCACATAGGTTACCTTTTCTCCCATGGACACACCCCCTGAGGTGATGATGACGTCGGCACGACTGATTCCCTCATGGAGAGCTGACAGCAGGTCATCAGGACTGGAAATGAAATCACAGCATCAGACCAGATTCAGGTTTCACCTCACTGTGAGGACAGCAGTTGACTGTCCTCCAACGCCAACCTGTTCATTGCTGTGCACCACATAGCCAGAGTATTAAAGAAAACATTTCTCAACATAAATATTTTAATCTAGACTGACAGATTTGAGGTGTTAAATGAAAGGTTGATGGGTACTATAAACCTAAAACATTCATACTTGTCTCCAACGATGCCGAGGTTGATGGTGGGGTATCCGTGTTCCTGTATTGTGGCCAGAAGAGTGGAACGGTTGGAGTCTCTGATTTTCCCTGGGTGGAGATCATCCTCTGGATTCAGGAGCTATACACAGACACACACATCAAGTCAACAGGTATTGTTTTGTTTTTTGAAAGAAAGAACAAACAAACAAATAAAAGGATCTGGAAAAGTTATCCAGAATTTGCATCCCTCCATTTGCACCTCGTTGCCAGTGGACATAACGGCCACCACAGGGAACTTGTGCACGTGGACCTCAGTTACGCCGACTGTAGCCAGCAGCCCGATCTCTGATGGGCCCATGTGTGTTCCCTTGGCCAACACACACTCCCCTCGCCGAATGTCATGACCTATAGGTCTGTGCAGACACAGAAATAGGTTAGACACGGGTTCAACTACTCACAGCTCTTTAAGGACACCCCCCAGTAGTTTAAGTAAAAAAAAAAAAAAAAAAAGCCTCAAAGAAGAAAAAGTAAATATAAGTCACACCTTAAGTCCTTCTAAACTACAAGTCCCACCTTTTTAATCTGGGATTTTTGTGCATTGTTGTCATGTACTTTTCATTATTTGCATTTATTCTTTTATTCACTCATTTTTCTATGACTGCTTATCCCAATCAAGGTTCGGGGGAGGGGAGAGCAAAGTCCCAGACTCAATCATTCAAAGTGTCATGTCCAGGTCCACTCAGACAAAAACTCATACACATGCCTACGGTCAATTTAGAGTCACCAATCCACCTAACCTGCATGTCTTTGGAAGTGGGACGAAGCCAGAGCACCCAGAGGGAGCTCGCGTAAACACGGGCAGAACAGGCAAACGCTGCACAGAAAGGACCAGGCGGGAAGTGATCCCAGCACCTTCTTGCTGTGAGGTAACAGTGCTAACTACTAAGCCACTGTGTTGAACTATTCTTTCATTATTAGACTTTATTTTGTTTAGTGCTCAAATTACTGGGAAAGTCCTGTATAAACAGTCATAATTATTATTAATAAGGAAGGTGATTTTTCAGTATACAAATTGCACTGGAGTATGAATCGCAGGAGATCCCAAACTAGTAAAAATTATTGTGCAGATTTTACTCCAGATACAGTGAAATTAATTTCAGTCATAACAAAAACACACATAGGCTCATTTTTATATTTTCTGTTCATATATATATATAATGGCCCAGTCACACAGCACACGACGATTCCTGAACGAAGGGAAAGGGGAAGTAAAAAAAAAGTCACAATCCGTTGAGAAAAGGTGGACGAAAGAGCTTTTATCACCGAACAGCCTGCGAAGCAAGAGCGCAAAAGAGACGAAAAAGGAACTTAAAAAAAAAATAAAGTTAACAATCTTGATGCTCTAATGAAACGCGTCTGGAGCCACTGCTGGAGCAGTGTGTGTCTGCATCTCTGAGTTCCAGGACTCGGCGCTGGGACGGAGCTCATAGTGCCTGAGTCCTGGAGAAACTGCAAACAGAAGCTGTGGAGATCTGTGCGCACGTCGGTAGAACCTGATCTGGTTCCTCGTCCAGAACAAAAGAGGAATCATCTCTTTCATCATCAGAATTCTCAGTATCTGACGACACGCTGCACACTCCGTCTTGCTCCAATAAAAAAAAAAATATATATATATATATATCTCAGAAAACTGTCAAAAGGGGGAATAAATATTTGTGTAAAGATGACTGAATATATCAGAGCAGTAAATTAATCAGCTAATCCACAACATGAATTCTGCCTTCCAGAACAGCTCTTTATATAATCATTTTAATTATCTACCTGTTGCCACATGTACAGAAGGGCTGGATTGTCATTCCTACACTCATATTGTTATATTTAATAAAAAAAAATAAGCGCAGGCAGGAGCTGCTGCTTCATTCAAGTACCGTCATAAATTACACAACATTTTTGTTGTTTCAAATTCCGCAGTTGCTTGTGGCAAAATAATTAATTATATCCACACAAAACATTAATTCTACTCTATACAAGGTGTCTGAGCCCACTGAAGCCGACTCCCCTCCCAAATAAAAAAAAAAAATCCAAGCAAACAGGCTGAGTTTTACGTGTAATTTCTGATGGTACATGAACTCAGTGGAGCAGCAGCAGCGCTCAGAAACGGCTTCTGCACGGTGTGAAAACATTCAGCTGGTCGAACGAAGTCAAATTAAACAATAACGTTACAAAAACTAAAACGATTAAAAAACGTCAAGAACAACAGCAAAATGAAACAGACGAATTGAGGTTTTCGTTGCCTTTCGTTCAAATTTTTCAACAGTTTAAAAATCCTGACGAAGTGCCAGCTGCAAGAACAAAGCTGTGCGATGGTTACACGATGCCAACAAAAGTCAACGAAACTCCTGATTTCTTGTTTCGACAGGGCTTCGTTGCCCTACATTAAGTGCCGTGTGACTGGGCCATAACTCTGATGCATTTATAGTAGTGTTCAGAATAATAGTAGTGCTATGTGACTAAAAAGATTAATCCAGGTTTTGAGTATATTTCTTATTGTTACATGGGAAACAAGGTACCAGTAGATTCTCACAAATCCAACAAGACCAAATGTAATCTGATCACTTGTGTTACCTGATGTCCTGTCCAGGCCGGGCCTGGACCATAATCCTCACCTCCAGCTCTTCTGTACCCTACAATACACCAGACAGTCAACATGACATACAAACCAACAAAAATAAACAAGAGTGGTCCAACATCAATGAAAACAGAGAACTACACCAAAGGCTAAACGGTGTACTCACATCCTCAGACTCCCTCAGCAGTTCAGTATCTTCTACTTGGACAACAGCATCAGCGCCACAAGGAATTGGTGCCCCGGTGGTCACCCTCATCACCTGACCTGGCATCACTGTGTGAGTGGGCTGTATGGACACATTTGATAAAAATCACATTATCAGATGACATTGCTCGTGCATGTGTGTACCCCCCCCCCCCACTCCCACACCCACTCTGCCTGGACAAAAGACAAAACCAGCATGATGGCATTGCCAACATTATTACTATTACAACTGTAGGCTGCATCATGATTCAATGTTTTAAAGAGTTGTTGACACAATATACCACTTAGCACTAAATCAAGTGTTGGTAGTAGTGTGAGTAGCAGAATAGTATTTGGTACTTCTCAAAACAGTAAATTTAGTGTGTTAGAGCTGACCTGTTGTCCAGCCTGTGATTCGCCCATGATGAAACGATCTCCAGGGCCATCAGCAGCTACAGGTCAATGATGATATTCAAGTTAATTAAAGATATTAGACCAGTTTCATAGACTACCAAGAGAACACTTAATACAGTTTTATGCAAACACTGGGGCACCTCTGATTAAGTTACAACACTTTTAAGACAATTGACAGACAAAAGACTTCTGGATACAAAAGTATAAGCAAAAAAAAAAAAAAAAAAAAAAATCATAACACAAAAAGGGAGTTAAATGAAAAGTACTGTGCGATACATTCTTTTTCTGACCTCTAAGGGATAATCAGACATTCTTCTTGTTTCCAGCCCAATTGATCGAAACCAACGGACTGTGAAACGTGATTTAGTTGCATCATATTAGTGCGTATCTGATTTATATTTCATTTAGTTTCGACCATTTTTAATTCTAATGTCATATCATGCCAGGTCTGCTGTATGAGTCACCCTACAGTATCCAGTGATGAAAGTGGGCCATGGGGAGAAGAAGAAGAAGAAAAAAAAAAAAAAAAAAAAAAAGCCAGAAAGTTTTTGGCAAGGGCCGAAGGCTCGAAGCCCCAGGCAAGGGGGTCTGGGGCTCTCCCCCAGAAAAATTTGAAATTTCAAATGCTCTCAGATGCATTCTGGTGCACCCCCCCCCCCCCCCCCCCCCGACATGGACCCACACATCTGGCTCTCTCTGTCTCCTCCTCCTCTCTGCACCACTCCATGGCACAGGGCCCAACTAAGCATGCAGTCAAAGTTCTTCTGCTGTGGCTGTTGACGAAAAACTAGAGCGATCTGAATTGTTCAGCAGCTGACGGTTGGATAAATATGGGTGTGTGTGTGGAGACAATTCACAACATGACAGAACTTAACGATGCGCTGTTACGAGCGATAGCGCGCAACAACGCGGAACATTATTCTTGACCGCGCGTAATGGTTGCTGATAATTCTCCAGCAACATGTGCCATTAATCATAACGCGTGGTAACAGGTTGCAGCAGTTCCTGAGGACACCTGACGCCTCTGCCCCGAATCATCACATTCGTGATCAGTGGCTAAGAATGTGTACTTCGTGGCATTCGTGACTTCTTGTTGTTATGTGTAAACGCAGCATAAACAAAATCAAAATGAAACATTCATGATGAACAGGCGTGTGTGTGCGCAATGCCTGTTCCAGCCATTTGTGGCTGGAATGTGCATAATAGTTACAGTAGCTGATCAAACATTCTTGCCGCTATTGTTTCTGTATGGCAACGTTGCTTTTCGTCCCATTCAGCTCGTCGGAGCTTTAGTTATTGATCCGTTCAGGTATCGTCAACGTTCATGCAAGACACTGGACTTGGGAGGTTGGACGAAGGTAGACGACATTCAAACGGAACGCCGACAATACGGGAACTACCCAAATGATGAGGAACCGTCAAGACAGAAAGCAAAACGGAATACGGACGAACTGAAGCTGTCGTCGGGATTCGTTCATATTTTTCAACAGTTTGAAAATTCTGACGAACCTCCAGCTACAGGGCCAACGCTGGATGACGGTTAACGATGTCTCAGAAAGTCAACGTAAGTCCAGATTTCTTGTTTCATTTTGTCTTCGGTGTCCTTCATTAGTGCCGTGTAACCGGGGCTTAAAGGTGATAGAGATTGAATGGGGCATTAATCCTTGTTCTGTGATGTGATATGTAGCCCAAAAAAAATTGGTTGGGTCTGTAATGGCTCAGAACCTTCCTAAAAGGCTCTCTGAAACAGTTATGTTACTATGCTGGGTTTAGAATGCCTCGTTTGCCTTTAATGGCGTCGTTTCGGAGCTTATTTGGCAACCTCATTATGAAATGCAAGTAGGTGGCGCTGATCGGTTGCCGTTGTTTGATTGGCTGCCCTTGCTCTCACCGAAAAGAAAGCATTATTTATTTATTTTCATTGCTTTTATATTTTCTGTTGTGTTTCTATTCAGGTTTTTTTTTTTTGCCTCTTTCTCTAAAATTGTATATAATAATCATTAGATTATTAATATATAAACATAAATAAATTTAAGAAATATTACAATTTGAAAACTAATGCACCCGAACGTGATGACAGCTGCAATGCTAACTTTTAACATTGAAAATGCCATAGACATGCTAACACGTTAGCATCGCTCCCGTTTTAAGTTATAAAATACATCTATCAACTGTTTCAGAAGAACATAACAGGTCGGTTTAACATAGAAAAGGTAAATAATACAGACGTATGCTCTTTAGGGTTTTAGCAGGAGAAAATTAAGCAAAAGAAAGAATAATCGAAGCATTGCTTCAATTTGCGTAGCACTGCTTCGATTGGTTCAAGGTTCAAAGCAAAGCCGCGCTGCAGAAAAGTTGTTTACGGACCCGCTGCAGGGTCTGTAATCAATACAGAAATTATCATTTTCCTGACAAACACCCCCCAAAACAACGGCCACTCTGAAGGACCGTTAACAGAATCGTTAAGCACAAACCTTATTGATGTCGGTGGATCGAGTCATTTCTTAACGATACCCAAAAGGAACCGGTTCTCGATACACATCCCTAGCTGCTAAGGGGTTAGCTCATTCCCTTTAGAGGAACAAACCAGAGCTAATGTGCCATTCTAACGTGCAATTCTTACAACAGGAATATGGCGCAACACAAATTTAAAACAAAAGAAAATGTGATACTCACAGGCTGTACTGATTGCTGGGGTTGATTTTGTCGCAGAGTCGTAACTGACCCTCTACTGAGTATTAAATGCTGACTGAAGCCAGCTCGAAATCGTGCAAGGTTTGTGAAACAGTCCTCCGTGAAATGCGCAGAGCAAAGAAATAGTCGGCGGTTGTATGTACTGGGGATGCGGTTAAAAATGAATAAAAGCCAGTGATTGCGTACATTGCTTTGCGTGGGAAGATCATAGTCCGCTAAAACAGCCTGGGAAACCACACCTGTAGCTCGCCATTGCTTCTCTTCGAGTGTTATGAATGGGTGGGCACAACCTTATGAATAATTCATTTCGAAGGGGCGTGTGTGAAAGGGTGTGTGTGTGTGTGTGTGTGTGTGTGTGTGTGTGTGTGTGTGGGGGGGGGGGGGGGGGGGGGGGGGGCTATTGGTGAAAAAGTGACAAGTTTTCTCTCAAAAACGGATTGGCCTGTTTTCTAGGGGCAATTAAAAAAAAGGAGAAATACTTGAAACAGAGGTTCTGAAACTTGCTGGCACTTTGTGTGTATTCCCCAAAGCGGGAAGACTGAACTAACACCAAAAACATGAAAAAGATGATTTTGATTCTCTATCCCCTTTAAATAGTCGTTCCTTGGCTCATTTTGACTTTCTGTTCCTGGCTAAAAAAATCCTTTCATTATTTAATGTGGCACTTTCTCAAATGTTTGATTCAGTGTGCTATGGAGCGTCCACCTCCACCTGGAGCATCTAGTGAAATAACCAACGGCTTTGCAAATATTGCACCTTGCTGTCTTGGCTTTGCGGTCTTCAGCGGATATTTCAGCGATAGAACTCCTCAATGCTGGCCTGTTAGCTGGCTGCTAACTGCGGAAGAGACAGCTCAAATACAGGCCTCTCACATTACAACACTCCTCGTCTCAGTGAGAGACACACCTCAGTTCAGAACACCACCATCCTCTCCGCTCCCCACCCTCTGCAGCAAACAGAGCAGCAAAGCAGCACTTGTTTTCCTGGATCAGAAATCTCTGCAGGTTGTATCAGAAATTTCTAATCCGTGAATTATGTTGGTGTTGGAAACCAATACAGACATTGGATCGGGTCGGCCCATGACATCATCAACAAGTGTTATCACAACTGGTTGGTGGAGTCCAAATCTCTACCGCAGGCCAAATTTATGTCATTTATACAGTCGACTGCATATACCACACACCCCTACCGGGAGTGTTAGCTTTTCCATATAAATGATGATTAAATAAAAGCCGGGTCAGCGATTTGATCCTTTTGGTCGAACCAGCCCCATTTGAATTTAGTCTTGATGAACTTATCTATAACAGCATCTCTCATTCACTGCTGTGTGGTCAAGTGGTGCCGCGTTACATTATCCTTCAGTCTCTGATCAGGATGTGAAAACATGAGACTTAATATCAACTGTGATGTCTCACACGTTTCCAAACAATTTCACAAATACAAACATCGTGAAAGACAGACCACAGACTAAATTCTATTCGTGCCAGGGAGACAAAAATAACCCTTCTGCTTTGGAGTTTAATGGCAGATTGCATCAATGGATTCTGACGTATGCTATCAAAAATAACGTTCACCAAGTAAGTAAAAACTCGGATTTCCAGTCATTTCTGGTTAACTTTCATCACTGAGTATCACTCTGGGTCCTAAGTGGGATAGAGTGCATCCCACGATATCAGAAGTACCAAGCTATCTGCTGCAGCCAAGTGGTGGGTGTCCCGTTGGACTCATGCACTCGCTGTGTTTCTCAGCACTGCAGGGATTAAAGCAAGAAGAAGAAGAAAAAAAAAATCTAACAAATTTTTTAATGGCCAAATTATAAGATGTTCACCATCTACCTTTTTATAGAAACCCTTTTGCAATCGCATCCCAGGATTGAAGAAAAATCAAGGTTGAGACAGCTAGGAAAACAATCAGAATCAACAGAAACCTTTTAAGTACAAAACATTAAATAAAAGCTGTGTTTATTTTTCCTGGTCAAAAAAGGATGAGCAGAAATTTTTAAAATTGTTTTTCCTCTTCATACTGACTGATAAAAAAAGTCACTAGCAAAGAGAAATTTAAATGACCTGTTTTCTCTCATTCCAGACATGCACTTTTACAGCCTCAGTCCAAAATGGAAGAAATTCATTTTTCCCCCTCAAAATTCTACACACGATACCCCCGTAACGACAATCAGGGTTGGACGGATTCACATTTTTTTCACTTCAGAGCTGGATACCTGCCAATACGATACTATTCCGATAGCAAAAGCTCTGTTTTCGTTATTATCATCATCATCATCATCGTTGTTGTTGACTTTATGAGGATATTCTATATCCCCAGTTATACAGCTTCATGATGAAGTGGTATAGAGGAGGATTTTTTTTTTTTTTTTTTAAAGAAGAGAGCTGCAAGTTCAGCTACAGCCCAGGTGGGGTCCAGGGACAATGTCCCGGCGGGGTTCGAGGGGGCAGAGCCCCCTGAAGCTACAGGGATTTATACCTCTAAAATGTTATTGGCAAGCCTATTTTAACTAATTTTTAGTTGTTTTAGATGCAGTGAAAGCAGGAATAATACACAAAAAATGACATTCCTGTTGTAATATCTGTAATATCCAGTGCTTAATTTGTAAAGTGGGAGGTCCCGGAGCCCAGAGGATGGGTGGCTCCGGTGCAGAAAAAAAAAAAAAAAAGAAGGGCGGGGGGAGGGGCTTGCGAACAACGCTGTGCGCCACACCGAAAATAAACTGGGCATGTATTGTAGGCCTAATAACACTAGTCACACCAAATCCGGA
The DNA here is from genome assembly GCF_902500255.1 of Thalassophryne amazonica. NCBI lineage: Eukaryota > Metazoa > Chordata > Actinopteri > Batrachoidiformes > Batrachoididae > Thalassophryne > Thalassophryne amazonica. The sequence continues at coordinate 29,820,507 of NC_047121.1, forward strand.
TAGAGTACAAATGCCTGTTTAATGATGTACAGTGGTCCCTCGTTTATCGCGGAAGTTATGTTCTCCGTGTTCACACCGGGCGCGACGCGAGCGACTGCAGCCACAGGTTGCCATGTAATCCCTATGTAAGGACGCGTTTTGGCGCCAAACCACACAGCGCGACGCGAGTGAAGTGATTTTGAGCGTTTTGCGCGTTTGTGGCGCGATATTGCATCGCATCACGTCGTGTTGCCCTCCTCCCCAAGTTGAAAAATCTGAACTTTTTCATCTCGTCGCACCGCGATGACCAATCAGGGACTAATTATGTAGTGACGTGGAGATGTCGAGTTTGACTGAGGATGTGAACATGTCCTGTATCTGGTAGCAGCCTGTGAGCAGGACTTATGTCTCTTTTGTCCTTTATTTCACAATCATGACAGAGTTTTTGGAGCGAGCAGCAGCCCCACAGCAGCGGGAGAGGAGTTTCTTTTTCTTTTCTTTTTTTTTTACATGCACGCGCGAGGGAATCATCCATGGAGATTATTTTACTTATTAACTACACAGATGTATAATAAAGCAAATGGTGACTGGTTTCTAAAGACAATTATGACAGTTTTTTTTGGGAAAGAGCGAGGAGCAACCCCACAGCAAGCAGCGGAGTTTCGTTCTTTCTTCTTTTTTTTACGTGCGCGTGTGAGCGAATCGTCTGTGTGGAGAATATTTTATTAATTAACTACACAGATGTATAATAAAACAAATGGTGACTGGTTTCTAAACACAATTATGACAGAGTTTTTTGGGGGAGGGGCGAACTGCAGCAAGCAGCGGAGTTTTTTTTTTTTTTTTTTTTTATTGTTTACATGTGCGTGCGTGAACGGGACAGGTGGTCTTCAAACTGGGTCCTGCAGAGGCGGAAGGACCGCTGAAAGTGGCCATCATCCAGACGCAGCTCATGCAGCAAATAATGATACTCTCTGTATTGGGAGCTTTTCACAACAACTCGCTCCGTGTGATCAAGGTCCGTCATGATGACTTGACGCCGAGCGGAATGGAAGCTCCTCCTATTTGATGACGCACCGGGGCGAATTTTCGCAGCGAAAGTCCACCCAAGCAGAGCGACACACCGGGCAAAGGAGGCGCGTCCGTCGCCACGCAAACCCCGCGAATTTGTAGCGTCTGATCGTGCCGGAAATCCGCGAAGTAGCGCTATTTTTTACACTTATTATAGATGTTTTAAGGCTGTAAAACCCCTCACTACACACTTTTGTCAAACAGGCATAAACATTTTCTCACTTTTCTGTCTTGTGTAAACACACTCTTTTTTCTTCTGTGCGAGAAGATTATAAACAAATGCGCGGCTCTCCCTTCTCTCACTGCCTCCGGAGGTACGGATGCGGGACCCGCAAAGAATCCAAGTCCTCTCTCGGTGGCCACGGAGCTCTGCGGCTACGGTCAATATCCGGATCAAAATAGCGAGCGTAGCCTCTGGACCTGTTGCCAGATTTGGCGCAATTCCGCACAGCAGACAGGAGGGCGGCGGTGTGATTGGCAGTGAGAGGAATTGCGATGATTTTTTTTTTTTATATATATATATATATTTTGTTAGTCAAGAGAGGTGGCGGATCACGGATCCAATATAAATAGCCGGCAGAGCCAACGTCAGAGTTTCCAGAGCGCGCTCCAGCTTGCTCCCCCTCAAATTAAGCCCTGATAATATCAAAGTTCTTTTTTTTTTTTGCATGTTTCTGTTGTGTGGGCCGCTGAAGAGGAGGTACTGCTGGCCCACTACCACCAGATGGCGCCCTGCTTGGAGTGCGGGCTTCAAGCACGAGAGGGCGTCGGAGCTGCTAGGAGTGACAGCTGTCACTTATCAGCACCAGCTGTCACTCGTTCAACTCATCACCATATAAGCCGGACTGCAACTCCACCTCCTCGCCGAGAAATCAGCTACCGTTCCAGGTAATCTTTCTCTGCTGTGATTTTCTGAGTGTTTAAACATTGTTCTGTGTGCAGCCGTTTATCCTGTGGACTCAGTCTGTAACTGGATTGGCGGATAGTGTGACTTGCGACGGCTTCACCTCACACTCCTTCCAGGTAGAGTGACTGACAGGAGCAGCACGGGTGATTCTGTGTCTGGAGGTGGAGGTTCTCCCTCCCGGAGGAACTAAGCTTTACACGATTGCTGGGTGTGTATTCACACACCCACGATTAACTGTTTCCGTTTTCTGCCAGCAGTACCGGGTCTGACTGCTGAAGACAGTGGCCACCTGGGGCGCAGGGCTTGGCGGCTCCGGTGTTCTTCAGATCCGTTGGTGGTGGAAGCTGTGTGGGACGTCTCGTCAGACGTCTTCTATCTTCGAGCCTGCCCACACGTCACCTTGTGTATAATTGACAATCCACATTATTGTTATTGTCTGTATTTCGTTGTGCGATTCACAACATTAAATTGTTACTTTTGGCTTATCCATTGTCCGTTCATTAACGCCCCCTGTTGTGGGTCCGTGTCATGACACCTTCCCAACAGTTTCTGTCAAAGTCCAAGTTAATAAAATAATGGTCATAATGTTGAAAAGGTTAAAAACACAATATTTGATGGCCATAGCATTTGCTCTCTTCTTCAAAAATGACATACAGTGCATTTAATCCAGTGGAGGAGGCAGAGCTTTTCCTGTCATCTTGACAGCCCCCCAACATTTTTCTGTGGAACTGCAGAGCTGAACCTGAAGTGATCTCAAACCTGCGCTTTTAAAGATTAAACCTGGATGAAAAACTTTCTGAATCAGTTTTTCACACTTTCCTGTTTCAATGAAACTGTGTGGTGAAGATGATTGTTTAATGAGCATGTAGTGCTAAAGTCTGCTGTTCACACAAATGACCATTGGATCATTTGTAAACAGTAAACCATTTCTAAACAGTTCCCCAACACCATCTCACCATTTTCTTGCTTCGACCAAACTTGAAGCTTTTAGGAAACACGAAGCCCTTCAACTGTAAAATAAACCATAAATTTCTGAATGTATCATCAGCTATGCGCACATGAGGAACTCTGGATTAATACCGAAGGATTTTGATGTAGTTTTTTTCCCCTTTCAACAGATAGAGATGCTACGTTCAGCTATGATCTGCTGCACTCTGAGCTGCCATTTCACAGTCTCACAGAACCCTGAAGCCGTTGACTGGTGGTCTCTTCTGTATGTGACTGATTTGATAGGAAGAAAATGAGAAATATGTTTCTATTTCTTTAACTGTTTGTTTAAAATGGCAAAATAAAGCAAAACTACAGCCCTATAATTAGTATATTTTCAGCAACATTTCAGTTCATTTTTTGGAAAATCTGTGCTGGGCAGTACAGCCAATTTGAACCCGAGAGCCGGGCAGAAATTTGCCACCCACTGTGGCTTGTACCCTACTCCATGCTGCTGTTAGCTGGCTGCTCACTGCAGAAGAGACTTCTCTCGAACAGAGGTCTCAATTCAGAAACACCCCCCCCCCCCGCCTTACAGCAAGCAGCACTTGAAAGGAGAGGTTTCACAGAAGTGGCTCCTCACCGATATCGGAAAACTCCACAGGTTGTACCTGAAATTTCCGATATGTGAATTACGTCGGTATCGGAAGCAGATACCAATACTGGATCAGATCAGCCCCATCCTTACTAGATGTCACATGACCTCATGGACTGAGCTACCAAAGACACAACATTCCCGATTTCATGTCATTAAAATGTACCCTGTGATCATCTTTTACACACAACGGTACACAGTAGACCCTGTGCAGCCCTTCCACCACAAAAAAAAAAAAAAAAAAAAAAAGACACAAAACTGGAGTTATTCTGATTCAGCTACGTGCATGTGTAGATGTGTATTGAATACTGTACGATGTTAGTGAAATTACCTCGTACAGCGTAGCCATCTTTAACAGAGGCAGGGAAAGGAGGAAGGTTGTCTTTGGCATAGATGTCCTGAGCAAGCACTCGACCCAACCCTTCTATCAAAAACATGAAAAAATAATCCATACTTGTTCCACTTTGTGATGACTGCATTTCAACAGCTTAATGGAAAACACTCCAAATGCAACTGTTCCTGAATATTCACCTCTGTAATTAATAACTTCAATTCCCAGAATAGGAGTCATCTCTAGAACAGTGATGAAGGCCTTGTCCATTGATGTCAAAGGGAAAGGAGACATACGATGACGCCGTGCCACTTTACTGATGTCCACTGCACTGTGGCCTGGGGGGGAGGGCACATGCACACACAGAATGAAAAGAACGGGTGTGAGGAATTGACAAATGTGGTGCTTCAACAATTTCTCAAAGTTCCTAATTTTCCAAAGTGATATAATCACTGTAGTTGTTGCAAAGGCTGTATATTAATGAGGCACAAACTGAACTTACTGGCTCTCAGAATGTTCTCGTTACTGCCACATCGTGACTGAACCTGCAGAGAGAGACACATATTCTATATTTGGTCGTTGCTTGATGAATGATTTTAAACAGCTCATTTTAGGAATAATAACAGCATTAAAGGCAAAGGTGCAATATGGCACAATGGATGGGCACAGTTATTTACATTTGCTCATTTAACTTTTGGTCAGTGTGTTACTGATATTATTTTAGGCTATAAAACAATTTATTAATAAGATTTCCTATTTTATATATATATATATATATATATATATATATATATATATATATATATATATACACAAATAAGGACGTGTTTAAATAAGATTTAATAAGGACCCATCTTCTGCGAGAAAAGAAAGGGGATGTGTTTCAGTCAGAAATGAGGACAGCTACAAATGTTTGGGGATTTATAAAAAACAACAACAACAACAAAAAAACAAACAAACAGCATTAAGACTGTCCCCAAAAATTCATCAGACTAATTACTGCATGCCAATTTACTGTACAGTGTATATGTCACACTGCAGTAGAACTCGCACCTCAGCTCTTTAATTTGGAATTTGAGAATTATTGTAGCATAATTTTTATTATTGCCATTTATTTTTTTTATCATTCATTTATTTTGTTTAGTCCCTTGAATGCTGGGAAAGTCCTATATAAATAGTGATAATTATTATCAATGTCTAATATGCTACACATGACATGCAGATGGACAGCAGATTAGAGGAATATTTTGTACATTCTGGCAGCTTTTCTTCCATTTTCAAAGAATGGTTAAAACTCAGCAAACACTCTTGGCATGTTACTGATATGACCTGTGTACTCTATCCTTAAATTATAACTGAGCCACAAAATTTCCTTAATTTATATCACTTTGGTTAAGAGATCAATCCCTTGATTGTTTTTTTCAATTACAGTGGTCCCTCGCTATAACAAGGTTCACCTTTCGCAGCCTCGCAGTTTCGCGGATTTTTTAGAGCAATTTTGCATGCTTTTTTTTTTTTTTTTTTTTTTTTTTTTTTTTTTTTTTTAACATTGCATTGTGTTCTGCGTCCTTATCAGGCGGGCCGGTCGCGGCACCGGTCAGGATCACCGCGATTGCTCTCACTGCCTCCGATGCGCTTAGGGAGTCTGCGGGCTCGGTAAACGCGGCAGCAGATCACTCACACCGCCCTCCTGTATGCTGTGCGGAGCTGCGCCAAATCTGGCAACAGGTCCAGAGACTACTCTCGCTGTTTTGATGCGGAGGTTGACCACAGCCGCAGAGCTCCGTGGCTACCGAGAGAGGACTTGGATTCTTTGCGGGTCCCCGCATCCGTACCTCCGGAGGCAGTGAGCGAAGGGAGAGTTCTGTGTGTGTCTGTTTATAATCTTCTCGCCCAGAAGAAAAAAGAGAAAGTTTACACAGGAGAGAAAAGTAAGAAAATGTTAATGCCTGTTTGAGAAAAGTGTAGAAAGTGTGTAGTGAGGGGTTTTACAGCTTTAAAATATCTATAATAATTGCAAAAAATAGCACTGACTACTTTGCGGATTATTTTTAGAACGTAACTCCCGCGATAAACGAGGGACCACTGTATTACAGTTTTTCCATTTAGTTTATAAAATTCTGGCCTGGAAAACAGGCTCACCAGATATAACAAGAGTCATCAAGAGACGACATAGCCTCCTGGTACCCACAAATCACTAATATAAAGTGTTGGGGGAATCACCAAAGTATGCCCTTAAGGCACCTTGACATGTGCAGAGATTTGATCCTTGCATGCCAATGAATAAACACATTGCAAACTGTGCGTGGCTGTGTGCCAGTGCACAAAGAAAATTTTGAAATGTTCAAAACTTTTGGCACACATTAATCTCATGAGCTAGTTGTTAACATCGCTTGTTTTTGTCATAGCTGATTGCTATATCCCCCATATTTCATACCAGTGGGATAAAAAGGAAAGTAGGGGTTGTACAGACGACATGATCAGTCGACTTTACTGCTGTGCGGTGATGCTTTATACTCGATACAGACGAGTCACTGACCACGACTATGACAAACATGGCCACAGCATAGAGTGGTTATGCTGGGGAGACTCCCAAATGTTTGCAAAAACTGCTGGTGTGACTGGTCATAATCACAGAAGGCAGCGTCCATTGACAAAGTTGAATGTTAAATCCATCTTATTAAAGTTTTCAGTATCCTGCCCAACAAATTTAATTGAGGGTCCACGATCAGTCCAACAGACTTGCTTCAGTTTGGCTCGTGGGGTTTTACATACCTCCCGAGCCAACTTGGCAAATTAATCCTCAATTTACTTGTGGCCAAAATAGTCAGCGCACGTGCCTCCAAAACAGAAGGTTTCTAGTTCCATGTAATGTGAAATTGTATCAGGAAGGGCAGCTGGTGTAAAATGTGCCAAATCAACATAGACCTGCTGTGGCGACCCTGAGCAAAAAAGGAATAAGGCAAAGGGTATATATTTTGGGGTACATCATTGTTTTAGCTGTTCAACAGTCCACATACACTGATACAGGAGCAAAGCAAACTCCATCACAGAGGATCTCTGTGTGTGCTACCCTTACCTAGTTTAGCCTGTACGCCAATGCAGTTTACTAGGGTGTGGCCATTGGCAAGTACAAGCAACAACAGGTAAGAGTTAGACAAGCAGTGCAGACCGGTGTTCATCCAAAGGATATGGCTGACTTTAAAAGCAAAAGTACTAAACCATTACACCCCAAACACTGTTGCCCATTCTGCAGTATACATGCATGTAGACTTATTAAAATATGTACAATCCATTTAAAAAGCATGAATATACTGCCTGAAATTAATTTTAATTTCCGCCTAATCCACAGTACAATATTTAACAGGTACAACATTGAAATAAACCAAGAGTGTGCAAATATATGATTAAACATACAGATTTCCGGACATCATCTTGAGAAGTGAAGTGGCTAATGGCTTTTTTCTGAAAAGTAGACCAAGAAGTACCATTGTACCAAATTTGGTGCTTGCATCCCAAAATGAAAGATTCCTATGATATACACATTCATCTGCTGCACTAACAAAATATTCCACAGTATGTCGTCATTATAAATTAAATTTCACTGGAGTGCTAAAATATCCTGCGATTTAAAAAAAAAAATCATTTTTATTTTAAAGTCTTAATGTTGTGATGATTTAAGAGAAAACCTACAGGCTTCTGGAATGCAGAAAATCCAGTAACCAAGCACTGCATATACCTATGTGCACACTATCTAAACGGGATGAAAATACCAGGGATAATATTACACAGGGTGATTTCTCATTTTAAAACCATAATGAACAGATTTAACTCATGTTCCAAGTGTCCCAAGCATGCATGTGTATATATATATATATATATATATATATATATTAGTGTTTTGTTGTTGTTTGTTTTTTTTTAAAGTACAACCCCAATGAAGTTGGGATATTGTGTGAAATGGAAATAAAAACAGAATACAATGATTTGCAAATCCTCTTCAACCTATGTTCAATTGAATACACCACAAAGACAAGATATTTAATGTTCAAACTGATAGACTTTTTTGTTTTTGTGCAAATATTTGCTCATTTTGAAATGGATGCCTGCAACACGTTTCAAAAAAGCTGGGACGGTGGCAACAAAAGACTGGGAAAGTTGATGAATTCTCAAAGAACACCTGTTTGGAACATTCCACAGGTGAACAGGTTAACTGGAAACAGGTGAGTGTCATGATTGGGTATAAAAGCAGCATCCCCAAAAGGCTCAGCCATTCACAAGCAAAGATGGGGCGAGGATCACCACTTTGTGAACAACTGCGTAGAAAAAAAGAAAAAAAAAAGTCCAACAGTTTAAGAACAATGTTTCTCAATGCTCAATTGCAAGGAATTTTAGCGATTCCATCATCTACAGTCCATAATATAATCAGAAGATTCAGAGAATATGGAGACCTTTCAACATGTAAGCGGCAAGACCGACCACCAACACTGAATGCCCGTGACCTTCGATCCCTCAAGTGGCACTACATTAAAAACCGACATCATTGTGTAAAGGATCTTACCACGTGGGCTCAGGAACACTTCAGAAAACCAATGTCAGTTAACACAGTTCATCGCTACATCTACAAGTGCATGTTAAAACTCTACCATGTAAAGCAAAATCCATACATCAAAACATCCAGAAACGCTGCTGCCTTCCCTAGGCCCAAGCTCATTTGAAATGGACAGACACAAAGTGGAAAACTGTGCTGTGGTCTGTTGAGTCCACATTTCAAATTGTTATTAAAATCATGGACGTGGTGTCCTCCGGACAAAAGAGGAAAAAGACCATCCAGATTGTTACGAGCGCAAAGTTCAAAAGCCAGCATCTGGGGTTATGGGGTGTGTCAGTGCCCATGACACGGGCAACTTACACATCTGTGAAGGCACCATCAATGCTGAAAGGTACATCCAGGTTTTGGAGCAAGACATGCTGCCATCCAAGCAACGTCTTTTTCAAGAACGTCCCTGCAAGACAATGCCAAGCCACATTCTGCATGTGTTACAACAGCCTGGCTTTGCAGTAAAAGAGTGCGGATACTAGACTGGCCTGCCTGCAGTCCAGACCTGTCGCCCATTGAAAATGTGTGGCGCTTTATGAAGCGCAAAATAGTACAACTGAGACCCCGGACTGTTGAACAACTGAAGTTGTACATCAAGCAAGAATGGGAAAGAATTCCACCTACAAAGCTTCAACAATTAGTGTCCTCAGTTCCCAAACGCTTATTGAGTGTTGTTAGAAGGAAAGGTAATGTAACACAGCGGTAAACATACCACTGTCCCAGCTTTTTTCTGCAGAAAAACAATAAAGTTTATCAGTTTGAACATTAAATATCTTGTCTTTGTGGTATATTCAAGTGAATATAGGTTGAAGAGGATTTGCAAATCATTGTATTCTGTTTTAATTTACATTTTACACAACGTCCCAACTTCATTGGAATCTCTCTTTACTTGCTAATAAACAATGTATGAATAATAATTCCAACGATTTAAGAGATCCAGCATAATTAGAGTTTTTGCATTTTTTCTTCCGATTATCAGTCCCTTAAAGATTTTTGGACAGTTTTACAAGCATGTACCACAAATGAAGACGCTTCTATTACTCACAGGCTCATTCACTCCCATTCAATTCCAAACTGCAAACATGTCCCGAGACTTAATTAAGAAAAGGAAATCTCTGTGAACGGAGACCAGCATTCACAGGAAGTCAAGATGAGTACAAACCTTTCCATTTGAAAAAGGTTCTAGTCACCATTTTGCATTTAACACATTTGAAAGCCAAATAGAATCAGGAGTAGGAGGTACAGCTTGCATGAATTTAATCTGACTTTATTTGGGAGTATCTTGTCATATTTCCACAGTAACTATGTCTGAAAGTGGTGATAAAGACACAAAAATCTAGAAAATAAGCAAAAACTCCAATCATGCAGAAACTGTCTAATTGGTTATTAAAGTATAAACACACAGGATGAAGTCTAAATTTCAGTGCCACATTGTCATATTGACTTTTGCAGGAATGTTGGTGTGTACCTTGGGTGTCGGGCATGAGGCGGTAGAAAGACGGGAGGTTGCCTGTGTTGCCCGTGGTGACTCAGAAGGGGTGGAGCTTAAAGAGGCAGAATCTCGAGGAAGCACCTGAACGCCTCGAGAAATGATTGAGTCCGGGATCTGCACGCATTCTCACACACAGACACACACACACACACACACACACACACGCACACACACACACACACACACACACACACACAATACTTGTTCAAGCTGATGCAGTGTCAGTTGGACATGCACCAGAAGCAGTGTGACAGCAGCGAGAACTTAACTGTTTTATTCATGCATTAACTTCTAGACTCAATTATAAACACATAATCTGCAATGGAGCAGGGAGGGCCCACTGCCCCCTACTGTCCAGTCAGACAGGAAATTGGGAATGTTACTAGGGCCTAACAAGGACAGCCACCGTTTCAGCTTTTACGCCACTTTGCCCCGTGGATTTCTTCACATACACCTGATCTGCTAATGTTAATAAAGCTTTAATGTTGCAAAATTTACAGTATACCCCATTACTAAGACTTATTAATACATATCTCTCCAAACAGATTATAGGGTGTTGGGGGGGGTCGGCTCATAGATGCATCATGATGTTGATGTGTACGATTCTGAATAGATTCAGAAATGTCAACTGATTTTATAAGCGTTAATTGTGGAGGATGGAATGCAGCTATTGGCCACCATTAAGTATTTTTCACGTCCCTTATATAAGCCTGTTTTTTTCTTTTTTTAAATTGGAAATGTACTTTTTATATCAGTACATTTCCCATGCAGCTTCATTACCGCTTCTTTCTTAACACCTGTATTTGGACAACATGCAACATTCCACAGGATGAGAAGCACCTAGTAATAATTTCTAGCTACATCTGAAGACAGTTTTTAAACTAAATAAATATGAATAAATAAATAAAATGCTCATTTGTTAATTATCCTCAAGATTAACATTTAAACGAGCGAAGAACACACATCTGCAAGTGATAGCATGTACATCACAGTCAAACTAGTGGCCTTCCAGGAACATGCAGTAATGATGCTGCCCAAGTCTATGATCTTATCAATGAATTTTCCAACTTACCACCAGGACAATTCATGAAACAAAAGTAATGGTGAATTATTTAAAAAGGATGATACATAGGTTATGGCATAAGTCATGCTTTCCATAACTTGGTTGTCTTGTACGCCTTCCCCAAATGTTTTAAGTTTGTCTTTGCTCTCCTCATATTACCCAGTTACACACAACCCACCAGGTAACACCTTTAATTGTGCTGAATGCACCTTATCCAGCTGATCATGGGCAGTAGGAAGGAATGAAAAACATGCAGGAGGACACACAAGAACTGCTGCTCTAAGTAAAACACTAGTGTGTGATTGACAGACATGATGAACTGATCAATGATAGAAGAGGAGGGTGTGTGAACTCTCACCTGCTCACCATGGGTAAAGGAGCAGGTGAAATGAGGAGGTGGGGCGGGTGTGGTGCCAGGCAGGTATGGACTCCCCTTAGCCATGACCACAGCATGGCTTGTCTGATGGACACACACACGTTCACATGGACACACAAGTGAATGAAATGAAATGGACCATTTGGTTCAGTGAATGAAGCAGCGACATTCCAGCTTGCAATTGCAATGAAAAATTTTTGACAACATGATGACATCTAAACATCACAGGACAAAACTGCTTCATAACCCACACCAGCACCCTGAGGCTCTTAACGTATCACTCCTCAGAACTCAGTTGAGCCAAAACTGAACTCATCTGTTGGCATGTTGCTTGCAACCAATTACATTATTTGGATGGAAGATTCTTCCTGTACAGAAAGTAATAACTGAAGATACACGTGATCACACAGGATGGAACTTAGCCATTCCAACACACGGGGAAATAACAGAACCCAGACAGACGTAATACAACTGCACCAATCAGTTTTCTGACGCAAGTACCTCAAACTGGTGGATAAGTGACCTACAACCTCAATTGACCCCTCCTTCAGGGTGCATCCGCTTACAGCCAGTAATCTTTTTTTTTTCTGTTACCATCAGCTTTTAGCAATTTTTCCTCCCCAAACACCTTGTTTAAATTTTTTTTATGTATTAAGTAGAAATGATTTTCAATCTGGTAATAGTTAGCAATGATGATACAGTTGCTGAAGTGCTAATTCCCCTGTCAACATGACATCCAAAATAAAGGAATCTGGGGGTTCAGTGCCTGGCTCAAGGGTAGTTCATCACTCAAGTGAAACTGGGTGGATTTTGAGCCCCTGAGTCTTCAGGGAATGAGCCTTTCTACCCATTTAGGTATGCAGTGTCCAGCTTAAAGAGGATATTATTAGTATTTTTCGTGTATCACGTTTACTCTGCACATAAACATGTACTCCAAAGTAACAACAACCCCTGCTGAGCAGTTAGAATTTCTGTCGGTTAAACAACTGTTCTAGGTGTTGCTGCAGTCACCAGAAAAAGGCGTCGCTTCAGATTTGTGTCTTAATCCCTCCTGCTTTAGGCAGGAGGGACTAAAGCACAAGGCAAATATGGAAGTGTAGAAAACATGAATATTACTGCCACAAACAGTATACCTATTTATTTTTTTTTTAAATAAAATCAAGAGTTTAGATTATGACAGTCTGAGTACTTTTTCTTTCTAAGATTTATAAAAAAAAAAATCTTGTTTGTCTGCTGACTTGTTTGCAGTTTGATAATGCTGTGTTCTCCACACACACACACACACACACACACACACACACACACACACACACACACACACACACACACACACACACACACACACACACACACACACACACACACAGGCTGGACTAGAGGTACTGGGCTGGAACATGGTCAAATGTTACACATACATACATCTTCAACCACTTATCCGAGATGGGGTCACAGGTGTTCAAAAGTTATTCATAATCCAAAAAGTAAAAAGCTTCTGCCCATCTTCATTCATTCCACTTCCACATCAACCACTTTTCTATTATTTGACTTCATTTATCTCAATAACTAAAAATAGAATTACTAAAACACTACACTCCAGGACGCAATTAAGAGCTGATCATTAGTCTTTGTGATTTTCTGACCTCGTCTCCATCACTGTGCCAATGTAATGTCAGTTAAAAGGATGCTGTGCTTCTTTGGCACAAAACACTGATAATATTCAAATGTCTAAAAATTAAACAATTCCAATGTTTCATGGCATTAGGTAACCCTGCCCAATCCTCACAGTAGACTGACTGCAATGTTTTGGGTGTAGTGTTGGGAAACATTGACTGCACTGGGGAACCTGTTCAAAAATTATGCACGAATCAAAATATGTAAACTCCATCACTCCAGTTTATCACAACAAATTCAGTTTTAGTGCTTGTTAAGTACACACACACACACACACATACAAAAACTATCTTGCAATTCTTTTTTGGTTCCGTTTGAGTTCACACAGCAACATTTCTTGTAAGCCTTTAGCACAGGAAGTGATATGTGCCATGTCTGCTGTGGGGCTCAATGCAGCCATCAGCACAAACCCCTTCACATGGCACATGGTTTGCGCAGCCATTACCACTGAGTAGCTGGACTTTTCTACATCACCATCTTTCTGTTCTGACTGCCAGAACAACTCTGAAAAATTGCCATGTTTGATGAAGACGTATCATATTCCCCAAAAATTAAATGTGAGCATGAGCACTGCTAGCAAGAAAAATAGGATCTGCTCCAAACATGAAGAGCCTATTGCAGCTTTGGGAACGATTGTGATGGAGCTCCAGTTCCACAGTGACTGGGCTCAGTAGGCAATTTTAACAGACTACTGGGAAGAACAAACCAACGATCTCAAGATCCGCAGACACAGTTTGCCCAACAGAGCAGCTGGCATTCATCTAATATTGGCAGACTAGCCAACACTTCTTTCTTTCATTTAGGCCAACATTAGCCTAGCCATTAGCAGCATATACAACCCCTGGCAAAAATTATGGAATCACCGGCCTCGGAGGACGTTCATTCAGTTGTTTAATTTTGTAGAAAAAAAAGCAGATCACAGACATGACACAAAACTAAAGTCATTTCAAATGGCAACTTTCTGGCTTTAAGAAACACTATAAGAAACCAGGAAAAAAAAATTGTGGCAGTCAGTAACGGTTACTTTTTTAGACCAAACAGAGGGAAAAAAATATGGACTCACTCAATTCTGAGGAATAAATTATGGAATCACCCTGTAAATTTTCATCCCCAAAACTAACACCTGCATCAAATCAGATCTGTTCGTTAGTCTGCATCTAAAAAGGAGTGATCACACCTTGGAGAACTGGTGCACCAAGTGGACTGACATGAATCATGGCACCAACACGAGAGATGTCAATTGAAACAAAGGAGAGGATTATCAAACTCTTAAAAGAGGGTAAATCATCACGCAATGTTGCAAAAGATGTTGGTTGTTCACAGTCAGCTGTGTCTAAACTCTGGACCAAATACAAACATGGGAAGGCTGTTAAAAAGGCAAACATACTGGTAGACACCAAGGAAGACATCAAAGCATCAAGACAGAAAACTTAAAGCAATATGTCTCAAAAATCGAAAATGCACAACAAAACAAATGAGGAACGAATGGGAGGAAACTGGAGTCAACGTCTGTGACCGAACTGTAAGAAACCGCCTAAAGGAAATGGGATTTACATACAGAAAAGCTAAACGAAAGCCATCATTAACACCTAAACAGAAAAAAACAAGGTTACAATGGGCTAAGGAAAAGCAATCGTGGACTGTGGATGACTGGATGAAAGTCATATTCAGTGATGAATCTCGAATCTGCATTGGGCAAGGTGATGATGCTGGAACTTTTGTTTGGTGCCTTTCCAATGAGATTTATAAAGATGACTGCCTGAAGAGAACATGTAAATTTACACAGTCATTGATGATATGGGGCTGCATGTCAGGTAAAGGCACTGGGGAGATGGCTGTCATCACATCATCAATAAATGCACAAGTTTACGTTGATATTTTGGACACTTTTCTTATCCCATCAATTGAAAGGATGTTTGGGGATGATGAAATCATTTTTCAAGATGATAATGCATCTTGCCATAGAGCAAAAACTGTGAAAACATTCCTTGCAAAAAGACACATAGGGTCAATGTCATGGCCTGCAAATAGTCCGGATCTTAATCCAATTGAAAACCTTTGGTGGAAGTTGAAGAAAATGGTCCATGACAAGGCTCCAACTTGCAAAGCTGATCTGGCAACAGCAATCAGAGAAAGTTGGAGCCAGACTGATGAAGAGTACTGTGTCACTCATTAAGTCCATGCCTCAGAGACTGCAAGCTGTTATAAAAGCCAGAGGTGGTGCAACAAAATACTAGTGATGTGTTGGAGCGTTCTTTTGTTTTCATGATTCCATAATTTTTTCCTCAGAAATGAGTGATTCCATATTTTTTTTCCCTCTGCTTGGTCTAAAAAAGTAATCGTTACTAACTGCCACAATTTATTTTCCTGATTTCTTATAGTGTTTCTTAAAGCCAGAAAGTTGCCATTTCAAATGACTTTAGTTTTGTGTCATGTCTGTGATCTGCTTTTTTTCTACAAAATTAAACAACTGAATGAACATCCTCCGAGGCCGGTGAGTCCATAATTTTTGCCAGGGGTTGTATACAGCATCAAAATTGTAATTATTTTTATTAACACTGGGAGGTGGTTTGTTAGATGGCACATGGGAGACTCGAGCCTTGATATTTTACATTTAATAAAAACTGGGCTGTGCAGCACTGACTATGACCGTTCAGATGATTGTTTATAATTGTGTATGCAAAGCACAATGTAAAAACTTCAGGCGGAATGTTAAGTATGTGTGAAGTGTAGCTCCTCAAGCCAGTTACCAAACATTTCAAGTGAGTATTGTATGTTTTTAATTTTATGCAAAGCTTTTGTTGTATACCTGTATGAGGAAACCTGACAGGAACACACTCTGATTTGAACCATATTGCGATTCTTACCAAATTGTGATGGAGGTGTACTGTTACGACCATAATGGCTTCCCTCGATCATCTCCTTCTTGCATAGTCACCCAGTTTTTAAGAACTGGACAGATTAACCAGAGTACCATAGAGTTTGTGGCACTGATTTCACAAATATGAGCGCATCATCCATAACGTCAAAGTCAAGAAACATTCACTCACTCACAAAGGCACTGAAGTCAAAGGACTCCAAAATCTTGTCCAAAACAGTCCTTGCAAGCACTGAGCAGAGCAGAAGTCATAACACATTCCTGACACACACCAGAACTCACTGTGAGAGAATCTGTTTCCACTCTGCAAGACACTCATAGTACCTTTGCATAGACTGAGTATGATGTCTAGCAAATTGTCAGGATGTCCAACAACAAAACCCAAGTCAAAAAGTTTGCAAAAATCATCACAGGCTGCAGAGAAACCGTGATAGTATTAATGCTTGTATTCAGTGAGCAGGGACATGGTCAATGCTCGACTTCTTGGGTACCAAACCAAACTATTCTGGTAACACAGCAACAAGTAATTGGGAATGAATTCTGTTAAGAAAGACCCTTGTGAACATCTTACAAAGCAAAGCAAACAGTATAATACCACTGTAGTTACTGCAATAGAGGTGATCATCCTTTCATTCCCAGAGTGGGAAAACAACATTCTTTGGGGATAATGCCCCTCTCCCAAAGGGAATTAAAAGCTGCATGGAACGCCAGAAGAAAAGAAAACTCACCTGCCTTGAAGAAGAGCAACACAAACCATCTTGGGCTTTGGCAAAAACTGATCTGACTTTTTTTTCATCGTTTTCTGACACTTTATGGTGCAAACAACGACTATTAATTGAGAAAATAATGGCGAGATTAATCCAATACAAAAATATTTGTTAGTTGCAGCCCCACATTAGATGAGTTCTACATCATGGATGCTGGATTAAAGTTAAGGACAAAACCTATCAACAAAATGTGAGAATCATCAACCTGCCATGGACTGCAGATAAAAACAAGCCTGCATGTCTAAACCTGGCACAGTTATAAGATGCGCCTACCTGCGAATGTTTCTTTTTTTTATTATTATTGGTTGCTGTAAGCTTAAAAAATAAATTAAAAAAAATATCTCCCACCATCATCACTGGCTATTTGTGATGACTGTGAAAACAGTCAGAAGAGCAGCATAAAATTTACTTTGAGTGTTTTTATTATTTGGGTTTGACAAAGACTGTTCATATTCAGCAACATAAAACGGCAAAAGGTTCTGACAGGTTTCTGAAATGTTCTGCCTACTCTTGCCTTTGAACAAAAGGTGCCTGTAGTAGTTTCACCATGAAATGACTCAATTTTCTCCATCAAGCTACCAAATGCAGCACTGGAACTGTTGTGTGTGTGCGCTTCCATAAACTGGTTACCTTGGCGGCAATAGCGGCTGCAGTGATATGGGTGGAGCCATGCTGGTGATGATGATGGTTGTGTGCATGACGTCCTCTCCTCCTGTCCTCCTCCTCATCCTCCTCTTCCTCACACTGGGTGCCACGCTCCATGGTATGCATGTTGGCATGCGTGTTGACCAGCAGAGAGGAAGGGGACGGCAGCTGTTCCAGAGCAGCGTGTGTGGATTTAATCCTTACCGATGCCTCGCGCAACAGATCAATGGCATGGGGCAGAGCAGGCAGGATGAACTGAAAACACTCCTGAAGAAACAGAAATATGCACCAACATCTAAATTCTATTATTCTGAATGGCACAAAAGTCTAGTTCATGTGGCTTTGATTTAAAAAAAACAAAACAAAAAAAAACCCACTTTCAATTAACGTTCCCTTTTAAAAACTGTACTTAAAGCAAAAAGACCAACAGTGCATCAAGAAAGTATTCACAGTGCTTCACTTTTTCCACATTTTGTTATGTTACAGCCTTATTCCAAAATTCTACACACAATACCCCAAAATGACAATGTGAAATACGTTTGGGGTTTTTTTTTTTTGCAAGATTATTTAAAAAAGGGAAATCACTTGTACATAAGTATTCACAGCCTTTGCCATGAAGCTCAAAATCAAGCTCAGGTGCATCCCGTTTCCACTGATCCTCCTTGAGATGTTTCTGCAGCTTAAATGGAGTCCACCTTGGGTAAATTCAGTTGATTGAACATGATTTGGAAAGACACACACTTGTCTACATATAAAGTCCAGACGGAAGCCCCTCCTGAGTAAAAGGCACATGGCAGCCCACCTGGAGCTTGCCAAGGGGCACCTGGAGGACTCTCAGACCATGAGAAACAAACTTCTCTGGTCTGATGAGACAAAAATTGAACTCTTTGGCATGATTGCCAGGCACCATGTTTGGAGGAAACCAGGCACCAGCCGTACAATGAAGCATGGTGGTGGCAGCATCATGCTGTGAGGATGTTTTTCAGCAGCAGGAACTGGGAGACGAGTCAGCACTGAGGGAAAGATGAATGCAGCAATGTACAAAGCCATCCTGGATGAAAACCTGCTGAGAAGGTGCTGTGAATACTTTCCGGATGTACTGTAAATAAGCAGGATTTTGTGAATGGCTGAACTACAGGCCCGGCAGGGCATTACTTTATTTATTTATTTATTTTAAAGTAGTAGTATAGTATAGTTTTATAGGTCCTGCAACATTTTGAAACAACCTGTGTCTGTGGAAAAAAAGAAAAAAAAAGAAATGCTGCATAGTCACCTATAGCCACAAGATGGCAGTGTCTACATGTGTAGCAAACTGATCCTGTATACTGAATGAGGTACTGTGATTCACACTCTGGAGCAGGTGGCAGCAACACACCATTAAGCTGGATGTCAGCCAAAGAAAAAGAAAATCTGAATGACATACATTCTTTATCTTCAAGATTTAGTCAATTTAATAACCCATGCTCTGAAACTTAAAAATCACACTAATAAAAAGAAAGAATAAAACTTCCATTCTAGTTTGCATTCCAGTTGTTTGGACTGTGCAAGTCAGTTATTAGGTGGTAAGGTAAGGCCATTACTTCGCCCCTCAGAAGATGAAGGGCTTTAGTCATGCGAATGCTCCCCAGAACCATTTTCTGCAATGAATTTACAAGGAGAGATAGGGAAGATGGAGGCAGCTGTTTATCCAACTTTTTACAAGCTGAACAAAATCTAACTTCATATGCCACCAACCTCTATGACATGTGAGAGGTTCTCCAAAACTGGAAAGAGGAACAGACTCCAGCCTAACACCGCGGAAATGATCGTGTTTCCCCTTCATTTTGGACAATTTCCCTAGGTGCAAAGCATTTCACAATTTATATCTGTATCACATACAGTATTTTATGGTGGCACAATCACACAAGTAGATTATTAATGTTATTTATCATTTAAATGAAAATCTAGTCAAAAATTTCAAGATGCACATAGAGCCTTTATTATTTAACATGCATAACAGTGCCTCACTGTTTCACTGTTCCATGCAAGTCTATGTTAAAGATTGGCCAGCAGATGTCACCACATTTAATTGCATCAAATGCTTCAAAACACTGAACTATTTCAGCACAACTGATTCACATTGATTCAGTGGTTCAAAACGCTTCGGTTTCTCCATCACTAATAATTAGCAATGAAATGCATGAGACCAGTAATTATTATCGCAAGTGCACGGACAGACTTACAATCATGAATACTTGCTAACCATTGAATAACGTGCAACATGTCCTTTAAACTAACTTACTAAAGAAAGAAGCAGAGCAACTCACCTGAACCTCACACAATGTCCAGTCCCACAGGTACCTGATGCTTGCTTTTCTGTCATTGTTTCTGCCATTCAAATCACCAGTTTTGTTGCTTCTACAAGCCCTGGCAAAAATTATGGAATCACCGGCCTCGGAGGATGTTCATTCAGTTGTTTAATTTTGTAGGAAAAAAGCAGATCACAGTCATGACACAAAACTAAAGTCATTTCAAATGGCAACTTTCTGGCTTTAAGAAACACTATAAGAAATCAGGAAAAAAATTGTGGCAGTCAGTAACTGTTACTTTTTTAGACCAAGCAGAGGGAAAAAAATATGGACTCACTCAATTCTGAGGAAAAAATTATGGAATCATGAAAAACAAAAGAACGCTCCAACACATCACTAGTATTTTGTTGTACCACCTCTGGCTTTTATAACAGCTTGCAGTCTCTGAAGCATGGACTTATGAGTGACAAACAGTACTCTTCATTAATCTGGCTCCAACTTTCTGGGACTGCTGTTGCCAGATCAGCTTTGCAGGTTGGAGCCTTGTCATGGACCATTTTCTTCAACTTCCACCAAAGATTTTCAATTGGATTAAGATCCGGACTATTTGCAGGCCATGACATTGACCCTATATGTCTTTTTGCAAGGAATGTTTTCACAGTTTTTGCTCTATGGCAAGATGCATTATCATCTTGAAAAATGATTTCATCATCTCCAAACATCCTTTCAATTGATGGGATAAGAAAAGTGTCTGTTGTGTTTGTTGTGCATTTTCGATTTTTGAGACATACTGCTTTAAGTTTTCTGTCTTGACGCTTTGATGTCTTCCTTGGTCTACCAGTATGTTTGCCTTTAACAACCTTCCCATGTTGTTTGTATTTGGTCCAGAGTTTAGACACAGCTGACTGTGAACAACCAACATCTTTTGCAACATTGCGTGATGATTTACCCTCTTTTAAGAGTTTGATAATCCTCTCCTTTGTTTCAACTGACATCTCTCGTGTTGGAGCCATGATTCATGTCAGTCCACTTGGTGCAACAGCTCTTCAAGGTGTGATCACTCCTTTTTAGATGCAGCAGATCTGATTTGATGCAGGTGTTAGTTTTGGGGATGAAAATTTACAGGGTGATTCCATAATTTATTCCTCAGAATTGAGTGAGTCCATTTTTTTTTTTTTTTTTACTCTGCTTTGTCTAAAAAAGTAACCGTTACTGACTGCCACACTTTTTTTTCTTGATTTCTTATAGTGTTTCTTAAAGCCAGAAAGTTGCCATTTGAAATTACTTTAGTTTGTGTCATGTCTGTGATCTGCTTTTTTTCTACAAAATTAAAACAACTGAATGAACATCCTCCAAGGCCGGTGATTCCATAATTATTGCCAGGGGTTGTATAGTCTTTCCACAGATTTTGACTCATTTTGTTTGGCTTGGCACAATTACAAAGCAAGGTTTTGTTTTATTTTTTAGTCTGACCGCATACAGTAATTTGCGTCCACTTACAGTATGCAGCACTGTATAAGCATATATATCATTGTCGTAAATTTCTTTCTTTATTTTTTACAACAGCTAACATGCGCTTTCAAAACAGACTGATGTATATCTCATGCAAAACACTTTGGCAGAAATTTTAAAATGCGTAAATACACAAAAATGCTCAATTCTCATATGCCTTATTAATACAGAGTGTTCCAGTTCAACACTTCTCCACCCTTCCTCCTTTTCTTCCTCTCACACACCATGAACCTCAATCTGTTAGATGAGACTAATAATCAATTTATTTAATGATCACAGGCATTTAACTGCTATAAGCTGTTCAGGCTGCCCTTCAGTGTGTTATTATTGGTCCGATATGCTAATCTAGGTGAACCGTGGACATGCTTTAAAGCTCATATTTTCCAGCTGGTTAGCAGCACAGTTTAAAACACAAATATCTGCTCACACAGTGAATTACCTCAATATGCAATGTTATCATATACCTATAAATGATACGGCAATATGATTGGATAAAACACTAAAGAATAAATAGCAATACACCCTTTTCGCGGATGGGTAATATTTTTCGTAACACCCGAGTAATCAGCTAGTCAGGTGTCACGTACAATTCTTTCCACCTCACTTAGAAAACAGCGCTTGGAACTTGAGGTGAATGGATGACGAAAGAAGCAAAACACCTTCGCAAATTATGTCGATATTTTGATGAATTTCTTCATTTACAGCAGCTTCATTAAACAAATGTACTCAAATGATTATTAGCACGATGACGAGCTTACAGGCTAGCCTCTGCTAACACTAGAAGACAGTTACCAGTTATGGCTTCTGAAACAAGGGAGAAAAAAAAAAGAAACAGCACCATTCAGCTGAAGCATTAGTGGACATAAAATATTCTGTCTGTTAAGAGCTTCACCTCTTGTTCCACGTGTGTATTTCCCACCGGTGTCACGTACGTCCAATAATGCTTTGAGTCTGCGGGCTCGGTAAGCGGCGCAGCGGGCCACTCACACCGCCCCCTGTCTGCTGTGCCAAGCTGCATGCAGCAACAGGTCCAGAGACTACACTCGCTGTTTTGATGCGCAGCACCCACTGCATCCATCCTGCATCCGTACCCCCGGAGGCAGTGAGCGAAGGGAGAGCATGTGCATTGTGTTCTGCGTGCATTTATCATTTATAGGTATATGATAAAATCGTTATCAAGTTGTTTTACCAATGAATATGGCTTTATACACCCTAAAGAAACCATACACCCTGAGGCCGAAGCCATATTCATTGGTGAACAACTTGATAACTGATAATATCAATCAATAATTAGACACTGTAGCTTAGTATTACTCCATAGACTGTTTCTTGTTTAAATTCAGCCTGCAAGATTCAATGATTCCAAAGAGTGCTTCAGGCTACAAAACCACCGCTGTACTGCTCACAGTTTACAGCACAGATGTCTACCTCACATTACCTTGATATCTGACAATATCATCCAGTACTGTAGCTTAGTTTGAACCATTTCTTGTTTTGATTTCAGCCTGCAGTAGCCGCTTAGAATCAAAGCTTCAAAGAGTTCATGCGCTAGAAAAACCATCTGTTGGCAGCACAGTTCTAGGCTAAAGCCTGATTTATGCTTTTCTGTCTTCGCAATGATGCAGAGGGCTGGGTACCGTCTCTGAATCTCTCTCCATAGCCTGACATGCACCTCTTGAAAATTTAAACTATATGTTGAAACAAGGGAGACCGCAAGGGCTGTGATTGGTCACTTTTCAGGTTTCACTCCTTCCTCTCCTGTCATATTTAAAAGTTTTTGCCATGCACATGCGGATTACATTTCAATTATGAATCAAATAGAGGAAGGTTCGGCAGAAAGTTCGAAAATATGACCAACTTCACAACACGGAGTCAAATGACTACAAGTACGCTCAAATGTCCCCCAATTCATGTAGGGAAATTGCACACAACACTGTTTTGGAGGTTAATGATTGTATAAAGAAGTAGAGGTCGTTGAGGCAAATTAGTCCAGGAAAAAAAACAACCAGGAGCATTTGCGGTGCAGGTGGAAAGAAAGTCCCTGGCTTGCTCTTCATGTCATGCCCCCTACTATTCCAGGGGTAAAGTGCATTGTGACACCCACCAATATGACTGAGAACTTCGAAAGCATCATGCCCTCATCAACGTGATTGAGTGACCATACAGTTACAGAGTTGTAGAAGCATAAATCAGGCTTAACACATTGAATTACATCACCCTCATATCCAATGTTATCAACTGATTACGAGACGTCGTAGCTTAGTTAGACCACGCTGAAATTATCTTCCAATTTACAGCTTCGAGTGAGTCGATTCAAAGTGTGTGTTGAACATTCAGTGCTTTGTGATTTTTGCTTCAAATTATGTAACTGTGTGATGACTGCAAAAGCACATAGAAAAAAATAAAAAGTTGCTGGAACACAGGTGTGGACCAGTTTTTCAGAGCAATATTGCCAGAGAGGGGCAATGGCAGCCCTGAGAATGTAGTCACATAGATCATCTTCTAGGACAACATTAAAAACACACATTAGAGTCCACTGTAACATAAAGGGTAAGTGGGGTGCATTTATATTGTGCTTTTCCATCTGATGCAAGTGCTCTAAGTAGCCTCATATTCACCCATTCAGAAATGCACCAATGTCAGAGTGCTACCAGGCAAAGCACTCAACTGCGCACAGTGAGTAATTTATAGATCAAGCATGGAGTTCCATAAGCACTGGCGGTCAGCAAAACTACCAACAATAATGGTGAACCCCGCCAATTCAAAAAGGACCTTACCAGTGGTCTAACAAATCACAGGTGATCCGTACAGACCCCCCACGGACCGTCATGCAGGTGAACTGTAGATTATTTGCAAAGTTCACATAAGCGGTTTCATATCATAGTGACTTGTTTTGCAAGTGATAACTGTGTTTTTTCTGATACATTCGAGATAAAATCAAAGTGAGGTGAGGGCAGCCTGTGAAAAACATCCTCTCCTGTGGGCCTGTGCAGTGCAGCTTTTCTGCAGTGATTTCCTCAAAAGCTGTATTGATAAATTCGCTGTGCACCCCATCCACAAATAGATGAAAACTCTGATAAGAATAAGCCTATTGAAGGCAATTTTTGTTGGTTTTTTTGTTGGAAAACCCTAATTAAGGCCCTTGCTCAGGGGCTTAGTGATTTCCCTGTTTGACAGGGAATTGAACTGAAGTTCCTCTGGCCTCCCAAAGGGAAAAAACAGACAACTGATTCAACAAAATCCTACCTGAGAGCCCTTCTTGCTCCCTGGCAGGTTGATGATCAGAGTTTTACCACGAATACCACACACTGGCCTGGAAACAACAACACAGTAGCATAAGAATCAAAGTTTCACACTCAAAAATAGGTGGAATAAAATGGATTAGGGTAGATTAGGACTGCATGCCCAATGGAATGACAGATTGCACTGACAGTACAAACTCTTCACCTGGAAAGCATCCCTAGAGGTGTAACGTTGAGTGATCCCATCAGCATGGCCAGAGCCATACCTGGAGCTTCTCTCTCTATCACCTCTCTGGTAGCCTACAATACAAGCACCAGGATAAATTAGTTTAAGGTTAAAATTACTCTTTATCCCAAAACATCTGAAGTTTTCATATTGCTACACAAACATCCAGGAAGCTGTCCGATATATTTAAATAATGCAATGCTATAATACCTTCATCTGTACAAGCATGTAATCAATGAAAGAGTAGAAAGAATGTGGCCTTTTGACCCCTTAGAATAAAAAGGTCAAGATTAGCCAGCTTTGAACTTATCCAACGTCTGTGTCCTGACAATGCTCCCTGTGAATTTGAAGACGCTGGCAGTAATGACAGACAGACGGATGGACACAAAGTCTTCACAATACGCGATGGCCATATTTTGGCCTCGGATAAAAATTAATTCCAGCACAATAACATATGCCTCACTGATAGGTTCAAGGGATAAAAACTAATTCCAGCACAATAACATATGCCTCACTGATAGGTTCAAGAGCAGCTGCTCCAACAGCATTAAGGCCCACTGACATGAGCATGGCTTTGCTTCACATCGTCGTGACAATCCCACCCGTTGTGTTTACAGCTGGACACCGTTCTTTGTTCTACTGGCTGCCACGTGCTCTGCACTGGACGCTGCGTATATAAAATAATTATTTTGTGGCGGATTAATAATTTTTTTCTCCAAATTGGCCATTGAAAACAACTGTAATCACTTCCTGAATCACAGAGGGGGCTGCAGCCGGAGCCGTTGGCATGCGTGCATGCACCTAACTACCTGCAGAAAGCATTTTGAGCCGTCTAAAAAGTTTATTATTTATCATGTTTACATTGTCATGGCTTGCTAAAACCGTTTCATGTTCTTTCCTTCTTGTGTGTAACTGTTAAAGTATGTTTATAACAAATTTAACTTCTTATTATAATCCTTCGGACAAGCTACGCTCTGATGCGATCCGCTGACATCACCACTCACTCTGTTCACCTCTTCTTTACTCCAGTTGACGAGCTGCATGTAGTGTTGAAGATCAGATCGCACGACATTTGTGCGTGAATGATTTTTTGAACATTTCAAAATTCTCTGTGCGCAATAGCATGCACCAGCACCCCTCTGGCGTCCTGTCTGCACCAGTTAAAGAAGAGTTTACTCTCCAGCACGACACAGGTCGTGCTATTGCGTGAAGCAAAGGCATGCTCGTGTCAGTGGGCCTTTATGTATTAACCACACATATTTAAATTTAAACAACAGCAAAATAGCAATCAGAAACTAACACTACAATTCTGTTACACTAAATTTGCCAATAAAAGACTGAACAGGTAGCTGAATGAGAAAGGAGCTGGACTACCAATCGGTACTTTTCAGAGAAAACGCAACATATTTGTTAAAAAAAAAAAAAAAGCATCACTGGATCTTATCTTCCCTGTCTAAATACCTAAAGATCTTAACTATGCTCACACACAAGATCTCAGACTCCTTACAAATGTAACACCCATCACAGTAGAAATGCCCAAGTGCATTGTCATGACTAACAACATGTGTATGAGAAAACAAGAAACTCTCCATGACGACTAAAGCAGCTGTGTACAATGTTTGCATTATCAGCATCCTCCTACTATATGGTAGTAACACCTGGACAACACATGCAAACCATGAGAAGAAACTGAACACTTTCACTTGCCCCGTCTCTGTCGCATCCTTGGGATTTCCTGGAATGATAAAATACCCAACTTTAACATCCTGTCTCATGCTGGCCTCCCTAAAATGTACACCCTTCTCAGGTGATGCAAACTGCGCTGGCTGGCATGAACAGATACACCGCATGGAAAATGGGTGCATCCCAAATGCCACCCTATATGGCTAACTGGCCACTGGGAAAAGCCCTGCAGGTTGTCCATAACTGTGCTACATAGATGTGACATAAACGTGACATGAAGGCTCTGGACAGCAACACAGAGCACTGGGAGGAACCAGCCGGCAATCGTGCCAGGTGGAGAAGTGTCCTGAAGGAAGGCCTAATGAAGGGAAAAAATGGCAAGGCAAGCTGAGGAGATGCGTTCTCGTAGAAAGAGGGCAAATAAACCCATCAATCCACAAATGGTCTTCAGATGTGCCAAGTGCGGAAGAATTTGTCTTGTATCGGCCTGATCAGCCACAGCAGAAGATGCACTAAGCACAATGGAGTCAACAACGAGGGCGTAACACCATAGTGGACCACGACTAAGACGCTGACTAATAGAGGTGATGACAATATAAACTAGTTGCACACAGACACCCAAAAATTCATGGAAGTGTATTTAAAGAAAGAAAAACAGAAACCACACCCACATGGCTTCACCATCACAGGTTCCTGCAGAAACCACTGCTGTACTCTTCCAGAACATCTTGGTGTTCCATTCAGACCACAATAGAGTGAAGCCAGAAATTTTAGAGCAGAGTACAGTATGGCTCTGCTACATCCCACTGAGGCTCAGGTCAGAGGAGAGAGGCGTCTCCTTAACAGATGGAACATTCAAAGAACAGGGCACAATCCCAGTCTCCAAAAGAGCACCAGACTATGGGTTACGTCTCAATCTGCAGCCTTTGACCACAATAATCAGTAAGTAATGCAAAGACAGAAAAGAATCCAGTCAATCATTTTCAAAGGATTATTAAGAAAAATAATATGAATGTTTTGACAGAAAGTGTTCAAATACGAGGTCTGTTAGAAAAGTATCCGACCTTTTTATTTTTTGCAAAACCATATGGATTTGAATCACGTGTGATTGCATCAGCCAAGCTTGAACCTTCGTGCGCATGCGTGAGTTTTTTCACGCCTGTCGGTTGCGTCATTCGCCTGTGAGTAGGCTTTGTGTGAGCAGTGGTCCACCCCTCTCGTCGGATTTTTATTGCGAATAAAATGTCTGAACGATTTGGAGCTTTGCTGCATCAAATTTTTCCAGAAACTGTGGGAGACCTCCAGGTGGACACCATTCGGAAAATTCAGATGGCTTTCAGGGACGATTTTATGGGGATTACACAGATTAAGGAATGCTCCAGCCGGTTTAAAGACCGCCCACAGCTGCTGAGAGCGCGGCGCACTCCGAGCGCCGATCGACAGGCTCAGACCCCGCTGAAACAACCAGATCATTTCCAACGTGAAGGCTTTGTTGATCCGGGACGTCGTCTGACTTCCACAAAAAAGGCAGAAGACGTGGACATCAGCACTTTTTCGGCACATTCCACTGTTACAGGAGTTTTTTTCATGGAAAGAGAAGCGGAGGGATGCGCCACGGAGCCGCTCATGGCGCGGGACAAAACCAGCTCCGTGTTGGTCTCACAGGACGGATTTCGGTGGCTTTTCAGTCGTGTGACTATCCGAGAAATTGTGCATAAGCTGGACATGCCACAACATGTCCTGTGAGGCTTCATCACGGTGTTGCTTTGCGCCATGCGGCTCCGCCACAACGTGCGGAATTCCTCCGCTCCTCTTTCCATGAGGAAAACTCCTGTAACAGTGGAATGTGCCGTTCATCTCCAAACTGGACGCTGTGTTGATCTGGGACGTCGTCTGACTACCACAGGAATTGCGGAAGACATGGACATCAGCACTTTTTCGGCACATTGAGACAGACATGCGGAGGAATTCTGCGCGTCGCGGCGGAGCTGCATGGCGCAAAGCAACGCCGTGATGAAGCCTCACAGGACATGTTGTGGCATGTCCAGCTCATGCACAATTTCTCGGATAGTCACACGACTGAAAAGCCACCGAAAGCCGTCTGAAAGCCATCTGAAAGCCGTCCTGTGAGACCAACACGGAGGTGGTTTTGTCCCACACCATGAGCGGCTCCGTGGTGCATCCTCCGCTTCTCTTTCCATGAAAAAAACTCCTGTAACAGTGGAATGTGCCCACAAAGTGCTGATGTCCACGTCTTCTGCCTTTTTTGTGGAAGTCAGACGACGTCCCAGATGAACAAAGCCTTCACTTTGGAAATGATCTGGATGTTTCAGCTGGGTTTCAGCCTGTCAATCGGCACTCGGAGTGCGCCGCGGTCTCAGCAGCTGTGGGCGGTCTTTAAACCGGCTGGAGCACTCCTTAATCTGTGTAATCCCCATAAAATCGTCCCTGAAAGCCATCTGAATTTTCCGAATGGTGTCCACCTGGAGGTCTCTCACAGTTTCTGGAAAAATTTGATGCAGCAAAGCTCCAAATCGTTCAGACATTTTATTCGCAGTAAAAATCTGACGAGAGGGGTGGACCACTGCTAACACAAAGCCTGCTCACAGGCGAATCACGCAACCGACAGGCGTAAAAAGACTCACGCATGCACACGAAGGTTCAAGCTTGGCTAATGCAATCACATGTGATTCAAATCCATATGGTTTCTGCAAAAAATAAAAAGGTCGGATACTTTTCTAACAGACCTTGTAAAACAAATAGAAAATCTGTGTACAGCAACACAACATCAGTTGCTACGAGGACTAATTGGCATGTTGTCACAGACACACAAAACCGGCAAGCAAGTAGAGGACATTGCAAACCAGATTTGCTTTATGTGAACATCGCCCTCTTCAAGCATGTGCATGTATACCTCAGGCGTAACATCTCGTGGGGCAAAGCCAGTTCCTCCAGTTGTAAGAATAAGATTCAGTTCCTGATCGTCACACCACTCCAAAAGAGTTTCCTGCAAGTTTATAAATACATAAACAATTTGACCAGTTTGCAGAAAGCCCATCTTTTCTTAAAATACAATGAAACAGCAGACAAGTACAACACATATTCCTGCTAAAGTGCCCTTTAGCAAAGCCTACAGGGTCATTCCATACTGAACTCAACACATGGCTTCCAGGTTTAAATCTCAGAATTGCTTTATTTTCACATGTTTTGTAGCTTATAGGCCCAATATGAAAAATTAAAAAATATCAGGTTCAGTCTCCAAATTTCTAAAAGTGTCTGAAAAAAGGGGCGTGAAACTTTTTGGCGTGGATGCCCACTTTCTATTTAATTTCATTTATTAAACCTATTCGCTCCACCAATAATTTTCATCACTTTTTAATCAAAAGATGAAGCAGCAGAACAACAATGGAACATTTCTGACCAAACAAGCGCCACATGCACTGGATTCTATGACAGGTGGCACGTTACTCTGTAACATGATAAGCATGACAGATGGCGCAAAATATTCCTTTTAAAAACTATATTAGCTCAAACAACTTTAACTTTTGCCATCTGTACAAACTGAAATTGACCTTTGTCAACATTTTTGTTGTTTTTACCCCATAACATTCAGTCATAGATTGTCTAGGGCTGCACGATATTGGAAAAAAAATTGACATTACAATTTTTTTTGTCCATGGCAGCATGAATTGCAATATATGAATATCATGCAGGAAATACCCCAAAACACTGTAGTAGATACTTCAGGCCTGCATGTGGTGCTGTAACGCTTTCACTGTGGAAGCATTTTGTGGAAGTTCCACAAAAACAGAGAAGAGGGTGAGAACGTGCATAAGAAGCTAGTCAATGTAGCAGCAAAAGGGACAAGCAAAAGGGACAAAGCAGTTCATTGAGTAAAATAAAGCCTTTTAAGAGAAAGAAGGCCTGTGGTGATAAGCTGAAACAGACTCATTGTGTACTAAAAGGTAAGCAGTGTATTTGTGCATTTTTAAAACAATGTCTGTGTGTTAATCCACTGGCTGGTCTGCAAATCGCAGACAAAGTGAAAGGAAGCACACCAAGTGAATCAAGTTTAACTATTAAAAAAGTGCTTTTATTCAGATTTGATCAGAGTTTTGATCAACAGGGTGAACAGTGGATTTATCAATGTGGATTTTGTTAAAGCTGCACTCCACAGCCCAGTCTTTCACAGGCTGTGTTCACATTTACATGCAACCTGTCTACTGACTGAATTTCACCGACTATCTGTGCTTATGGCCTGGAAACGCTCTGAAAGTCATAACAACGTGAAAAACAAAATACCTGGGAAATATCAATGTAGCAGCAGAAGGCCAGAATGTTTCAAAGCAACAAAGTGAGTAAATAAAGCCGTTTATTCTGACCAGTTTCTATGTTTCATCATCACAGCTGCAGAAAACTTATCAACAAAAAAACCTTTGTTCTAGAAGACGATGTTTAGAAATACTTTAATTCCTGATTGTGGAAACTGCTTGTGAATAAACACAGCGTTTTTAAAGAAGTCCCTCAGTGTTATAATATGGTGCTCTGGGTGTGTTTTCGGCAACTGAAAAACAAGTTGTCTTTTTTCAGCTGAGAACATGACTGATGCATACTGCCTGGGATAAGGCAGATATCACGCATTCGCATGAGAAGCTTTATTCAAGTAGATTCATGGTCTTTGCTGTCATTTGTTGGTTAGTAATGAAAAACAAAAAGCAGATTATTATCCTGATCACTTGGCAATGCAAACTTAATGTCATTATGCCACATTTGGAGTCCTGCAATGTACTAAATTGCACATGTGATGGCAATGTTGAAACGATATATTGTGCATCCCCAAGATAGTTCAAATTATACCTTCTTAGAATCTTCACAGTCAGACAAATAACATGATTAAAATGATATACTTCTCAATATGATTGGAGGATGTTAAATTTTTGACCCCTGTCTAATTCTTTAATGACTCAAAGTCATTCAGTCCCTTTAAGCGGTACTGATTAGGCCAAATGATGTTTTTGTTGAAGACACGTACCTTGATTTCATCAATCTCATCTGGAACGATCTTGTAGGCTGCTATAACTCCTCCCAACCTGTAGGCACAAAAGTGTAATATTCATGATAATGCTGTACAAGAACAGTGCATCCAGAAAGTATTCGCATTGCTTCACTTTTTCCACATGTTACAGCTTTATTCCAAAATAGATGAAATTCATGTTTTCCCTTCAAAATTCTACACACAATGACACCATAATGACAGTGTGAAAAATGTACATAAGTATTCACAGCCATTGCCATGAAGCTCAAAACTGAGCTCAGTTGCATCCTGTTTCCACTGATCATCTTTGAGATGTTTCTACAGCTTAACTGGAGTCCACCTGGGGCAAATTGAGTTGATTGGACATGATTCGGAAAGGCACACACCTGTCTACATATAAGGTCCCACAGTTGACAGTGCATGTCAGAGTACAAACCAAGCATTGTCGGAATTACAGAACTCCAAGACAGGATTGTCTCTGCACAAATCTAGGGATGGATACAGAAACATTTCTGCTGCTTTGAAGGTCCCAATGAGCAGAGTGGCCTCCAGCATCCAGAAATGGAAGAAGTTCAAATCCACTAGGACTCTTCCTAGAGCTGGCCGCCTGTGTAAACTGAGCATTTGGGGGACAAGGACCTTACTCAGAGAGGTGACCAAGAACCAGATGGACATGCTCTCAGAGCTCCAGCATTCCTCTGTGGAGAGAGGAGAACCTTCTAGAAGAGCAACCATGTCTGTACCAATCCACCAATCAGGCCTGTATGGTAGAGTGTCCAGACGGAAGCCACTCCTTAGAAAAAGGCACATGGCAGCCCGCCTGGAGTTTGCCAAAAGGCACCTGAAGGACTCTCAGACCATCAGAAACAAAATTCTCAAGTCTGATGAGACAAAGATTGAACTCTCTGGTGTGAATGCCAGGCGTCATGTTTGGAAGAAACCAGTCACCATCCCTACAGTGAAGCATGGTGGTGGCAGCATCATGCAGTGGGGATGTTTTTCAGCGGCAGGAACTGGGAGACTAGTCAGGATTGAGGGAAAGATGAATGCAGCAATGTACAGAGACATCCTGGATGAAAACCTGCTCCAGAGTGCTCTTGATGTCAGACTGGGGCAACAGTTCATCTTTCAGCAAGACAATGACCCTAAACACAAAGCCAAGATATCAAAGGAGTGTCTTCAGGACAACTCTGTCATTGTCCTTGAGTGGTCCAGCCAGAACCCAGACCTGAATCCGATTGAACATCTCTGGAGAGATCTGAAAATGTGCACAGACGCTCCCCATCCAACCTGATGGAGCTTGTGAGGTGCTCCAAAGAGGAATAAACAAAACTGCCCAAAGACAGATGCACCAAGTTTGTGGCATCATATTCAAGAAGACTTGAGGTAAGACTGGGTGATATGGTCTAAAAATAAAATCTCAAATGGTTTCCCCAAAAATTTTACTTCTGATTTTCTTTTCCTTTTTAAATAAAACAATAAGTACAAATGACAGCGGTAACTCAAAACAAGTTTATCTTTTCTTTTATCAAAAACTTCCAAGTAACCCCTATTTACCTCCTTGAAGTACCAGCTGTTCTTTTGTTTAAAAAAAAAAAAAATATATATATATATATATATATATATATATATATATATATATATATATATACACTCAACAAAAATATAAACGCAACACTTTTGGTTTTGCTCCCATTTTGTATGAGATGAACTCAAGATCTAAAACTTTTTCCACATACACAATATCACCATTTCTCTCAAATATTGTTCACAAACCAGTCTAAATCTGTGATAGTGAGCACTTCTCCTTTGCTGAGATAATCCATCCCACCTCACAGGTGTGCCATACCAAGATGCTGATTAGACACCATGATTAGTGCACAGGTGTGCCTTAGACTGCCCACAATAAAAGGCCACTCTGAAAGGTGCAGTTTTATCACACAGCACAATGCCACAGATGTCGCAAGATTTGAGGGAGCGTGCAATTGGCATGCTGACAGCAGGAATGTCAACCAGAGCTGTTGCTCGTGTATTGAATGTTCATGTCTCTACCATAAGCCGTCTCCAAAGTCGTTTCAGAGAATTTGGCAGTACATCCAAGCAACCTCACAACCACAGACCACGTGTAACCACACCAGCCCAGGACCTCCACATCCAGCATGTTCACCTCCAAGATCGTCTGAGACCAGCCACTCGGACAGCTGCTGGAACAATCGGTTTGCATAACCAAAGAATTTCTGCACAAACTGTCAGAAACCGTCTCAGGGAAGCTCATCTGCATGCTCGTCGTCCTCATCAGGGTCTAGACCTGACTCCAGTTCGTTGTCGTAACCGACTTGAGTGGGCAAATGCTCACATTCGCTGGCGTTTGGCACGTTGGGAGAGGTGTTCTCTTCACGGATGATGCGAAGGAGATGTGTTGCACTGCATGAGGCAAATGGTGGTCACACCAGATACTGACTGGTATCCCCCCCAATAAAACAAAACTGCACCTTTCAGAGTAGCCTTTTATTGTGGACAGTCTAAGGCACACCTGTGCACTAATCATGGTGTCTAATCATCATCTTGGTATGGCACACCTGTGAGGTGGGATGGATTATCTCAGCAAAGGAGAAGTGCTCACTATCACAGATTTCGACTGGTTTGTCAACAATATTTGAGGGAAATGGTGATACTGTGTATGTGGAAAAAGTTTTAGATCTTTGAGTTCATCTCATACAAAATGGGAGCAAAACCAAAAGTGTTGCATTTATATTTTTGTTGAGTATATATATATATATATATATATATATATATATATATATATATATATATATATATAATTCCACCACAGTAAGCTGCTTTTTAGCGGGAGTTTGTTTGTTGTAGCGGTCTTGTTCCCCTCGTGCATTTCTCCCACACAGCTGGATGCCTCCGTTTTAGATGCTGGAATGTTTGTTGTGCTGCTGCTTTTTGTTACAATGAGCTTTCGACAAACTTTGCAGCATGCAGTCACTTTGTCCACGTCTGTTGCCGCAAACCCAAACCAGTTCTAAACCACTGACAATACAATTCCTTTCTTGGGAACAAACTTCTCGCTCTTGTTAGTGGTAGCCATGCTGTTATTGTGAAGGAAACAAGGCGGTGGGGGGAGCTACAGAAGCTCCTGAGGGCAAAAGGTGAGCTGTAGCAAGAGGCGAGAAAAAACTCAAATGTTTTAAATTGTCCCAAACAAAAAACTCAAATTTATCAATAAAATCAATAGCCCAGGCATAGGCTAACTTGAGGCTGTAACTGCACCCCAATGTGCATAAACAAAGTACTGAGCAAAGTGTGTGAATACTTATGTTCATGTAACTTCTTATTTTTTTTAATAAATTTGCAAAATTTCAAAATAATAATAACTTTTCATGTCATTATGGGACAGAGTAAAATATTGAGGGGAAAAAAATGAATTTACTCCATTTTGGAATAAGAGTGTAACATAACAAAACAACTGTGAATACTTTCCAGATGCACGGTATATGAATACATTATATTTGTGTAAATATCTGTGTATAGATGGACTCACAGCGAAGGATCATGGACCAGATCTTTCAGGTTGACTCCACTCCTGTCCTCCGCCAAGTTCTTAAAACAACTGTCACTGACTGAAGAAAGAAGAAATTTTTAATCAACATATTGGTATTCAAAGAGCAATAATGGTCTTCAATGAACATTTGAATCTTGGAACTGAAACTTGTCACTTTTTATTAACCAAAATACCGTACGAGGGCTGTCAATAAAGTAACGGTCCTTTTTATTTTTTTCAAAAACTATATGGATTTCATTCATATGTTTTTACGTCAGACATGCTTGAACCCTCGTGCGCATGCGTGAGTTTTTCCACGCCTGTCGGTGACGTCATTCACCTGTGAGCACTCCTTGTGGTCCGTGCGTCGGGACGCAGCCGCCGCTGTGCGGCGGCACAGGAAAAACACCTCCATGTTGATAACCATTTGTAAAATCCAGGTGGCTTTTGATGGCTTTCAGTGGAGTGAGTATATGAGAAATTGTTTAACAGGCAGGACATGTTCCAACTTGTCCTTAAGGCTTTCAACAGAGGTGTTTTTCCTGTGGCGGAGCGTCGCGGCGGCTGCGTCCCGACGCGCGGACCCGTCCGCACGTCTTTCATTAAAAAAATCTCCTTTAACAGTGGAATATCCGGATAAAATGCTGAAACCGACTTCTTCTGAAACTTCTCTGTTCTCTCACGACGTCCTGGATCAATAGAACCTGAAATGTGGAGGTTTTCAACTTGAACAGGCTGATGACGCCGCCTGAGAGCGCTGCGCGACGTCTCGCACCGTGAAAAGTCCTTAAAGCGACAGTCTCACCTCAAAATCTCTCATCAGCCGTTAAAATTTTCACTGAAAACCAGCTTAATTTTTCGAACCGTGTCCACTTCGATGTGTCTCACAGGTTTAGAAAAAATTTTGATCAAACAACGCGCCAGTCTCTCAGCAACTTCTCAGACAAAGGAATTCCGACGAGGGGCTGGACGACTCCTCCCACAAGGAGGGCTCACAGGCGAATGACGTCACCGACAGGCGTGGAAAAACTCACGCATGCGCACGAGGGTGCAAGCATGTCTGACGTAAAAACATATGAATGAAATCCATATAGTTTTTGAAAAAAATAAAAAGGACCGTTACTTTATTGACAGCCCTCGTACGTACGAAAATTACCAAAAAAAATACTGAAAAATGATCAGAAATATTCTGTATTTTAACTAAGCTCAATTCTCACAAGGAGAAAACTGAAAGAGGTCCAAAATGAAAAATTAATCTAGAATTAATATAATTACAACAGTAATATCAGTTTACATGTTATAGTCAGTGATATTTTAAACCTTCTAAAGCAACTACAGACATTCTGCAACTTGGTACAGACTTCCAAGACATCATTATCTTACAGTCCAGTCTGTAGGTGCTGCAGGTTTGTGCACTATGATCTACATTTTTAACTCCACTTATAAATACAAGATGTGTTCTTCGAGTAATATCAGGTCATATCTACTCATACCAAAAGGGCACTCAGGGAGGTATGAGAGTGCATACATCATTATTGGGCAAAAACGGCCAGACTTTACTGTATTGCTCAAACAGTGAAGCGCAGCACAGATCTGGATCACCAAACATTAATCAGCTCTCAGCTGCAGCTAGTTTGTTTTCATTTTGTACCTTCATCAATGGAGCTACATTTTCTCTCAAAAATTATGTACATCATTCTGATTTATTGAAGAAACTAAGAGTTCTCTGAATATTATCTGGGAATATTTTTATAACTTTACAAATACTATATAGCAGACACGTTTACGAAATTAACAACTGAGAAACAGAGGAATGCATCATGAGCCAAGTCGCATGATCAGGAAATTAGACTATTGTGTTTAACATGATTTTGTGTGTAGTGTGACAAATCAGTTTCAGTAGAAATTGTACAGCTCATAACAGACGTCAACAAGTGGAGAAACTTAGATTTATATATTTAATTCACATGACCGCTTCACAGCTGACAAGCATCTGTCCTGGCTTCTTTTTTCTTTCATTACCACTGACACAGAACATGACCACATTGGTAAAATACAGTATTCCACTGTGATAACTTAATCAGTGTTTGAACTCATTACTAGATTATTTTTGTATTCAATACATCAACACCCATAAATAAATTCAAGTCAAAATATAAATAACTGACAGAAGTAAACTGCTGTCAAGAGCACATCAACATCACTCATGTATTTTTTTCTCTAAAACAAGAGATTTTGGGGATGGTTGTTTTAAAGATGTGGGGATGGACCGGTTGTCTTCTTTGGTGGTGGCATCCAGAACGGTTCCTGGTGCCATGGATGCGGTGAAGCGCGTTAAGCTCCTTTCAGGTGGAAGCTTGGCTGCGTCCTCTTCTTCCATGGTTTGGAAGCTTCACTACCAGCAAAATTCAGCAGAGTCCAGCGGGACGAATAAAATCTAGCAATGCAGTCTATGTACGGACAAAAAGACCTAAACGGATTTTTCGCTGGACTGGCATAGGGTTGTGTACAATTGCGGAGGCATGGTGTACAGTAGCGCAGTGTTGCATAGACTTGCATGCAGTAGTGAAGTGTTGTGTAGACTTGCGTAGAGCACTGCATCCAGTGCTCTATGCCGAAAGTCCGTGAAAAAATTTAAACATGCTTAATTTTGTGCATCCATTTTGCAGACCCCTTTGCATCCCTCAGCTTATTGCCACATAGGGCTGCATAAACTTGGCGTAGGGCTGCATGAGTCAGTACACCGCATTACGCAACTCTACGTTGGCCCGGTGTGAAAAGGGCTTTACCAGCACATGCTCCCAGGTTTGTTACATTTCAGAGAAATGTCTACTGACAAAGAATGAATTAAATCTGCCTGTGTAAGCAGAATATTTGATTAGAATTTACTTTTTTTTTTTTTTAAATCAATGAAGACCAAATCCAGTTAGAAATTAAAGCGATACCAATAATTAAACACAAAGTTAACCCTCTGGGGGTCCCAGGGCATTTTTTTGGATAGTTCACTCGCCTGGCATAAATGTTTTATTATTGCTGTTAACAGCTCTCCCTGCATCCCACAATCAAGCTTTATGTCTCTTTTTTCTCAGGACAACCTGTGCTTTCAGAATATATATGTTTTTGTTGTGTTTTATAAGTGTAAAAGGTTTACAATCAAAAATAGGCAAGGAAAAAAAACAAAGCGAAAAATAATTTTCCACACACATTTATTCAAAACACACAGCAAACTATAATAAACAACTGTTTTGACACTTTATAAAGGTAATTTGAGGTCTTGTGTGAAAGTCTGCACAACAGAAAGGTTCAAAACACAAATGCATATTTTGAACAATATATACAAAATAGTCTATGCGTTTTGTTGTCCATTGATATGGTAAACAGTGCTTTACGCAGAAAAAGCAACAGAGTTATCCAGTAACATTCACATGCAAACTAGTTGAGCAATCCTGATAGTTACACACTCTTTGTTTGAGCATGTGAGATTGTCATCAGAAGCTCTCCGTTTGCTCCTGCTTTCACTGATCGCTGTGCATAATGGCGCAGGGCACACTGAGTATGTACTAATAGTATGTACTCATTGGAGCACCCAGGGGGCTATTCAAATGGGCCAACTAGTAACATATCACTTCTGAAAACAATCTTTGGCTTTTCACGTGAGGTAAATCTGCCCTACGATTGGATTTACCAATTCCGATTGGACACTCACATTGCGCACGTCATCACACAGCTTCTATGAGGACTACAAAGATGGACGATGGCTGGCTCGAAAGTCCGCGGAGTTAACTTTTCAGCAAAAAAAAAAAAGAAGTAAGTTTCTATCTTATGTCATTCAAAAGTTATTTATAATTTAGTAAAGCTTGGTCTTAGCCATCGTATATGACGGCGTCAGCCCCAGAGGGTTAAACAATTCCACTTAGATATTTTAAAACCCATAGCCCTCATTATTTTGTAATTTTTCATTGGCATTATTAAAAAAAAATATATATATATATATATATATATATATATATATATATATATATATATATATATATATATATATATATATATATATATATATATATATATATATATATATATATATATATATATATATATATATATATATATATATATATATATATATAGTCTACCCTGGCAGGGCTTTTTGTAGGCTTGGTGGACCACAAGGCTAGAATTTAATTTTTTTAATAAACAGGTCATCTGGTCTGTATTATTATATAGGGGAGACACTGCCCAGCATTTGATGTGGCAACATAACAGATCACCAGGCAGTGAGTTTAATTTTCCATCTTGCCAAAGAGCACTACTTTGTGTGTGTGTGTGTGTGTGTGTGTGTGTGTGTGTGTGTCCACACAGATTCAAAGGGAGTAAAAGCTGTTCCTCTCATGGAAGGAGAACAGTTTTTGCAGTTTTTCTCTAGTCAGCTGATACTTCACATAAACTCCCTGTTCTTGTCAGGATTAGCACTCACAGCTTTCAACAGAAGATTCCAGATGTCAGACAAATTTTGACATCTACCAACATATACGGACAAACACCTCCAAATATATTTTTGCACTGCAGACTGTAATTCATAAAATGCACAAATTTCAGAACTTGGAAGTTCTCAACGTAGATTTTCCAAACCATCTTGAGCATAGGACGAGTATGACACTTCAAGTATGAAGCTTTTAGCAGACCTGGGAGTCACAGCTTCAACACCAAACAACAATGGAGCAGCACAGTCTCGTCTGAACCTCTGCGTGATACCGCGGGATTTCACCACTTCCAGGGAACGCCTGCCATTGCACAACACAAACACAGCATCACTTCACATGGAAAGATGGGGTACTGTTTTGTTTTCGGCTGCAATCACCGCAGCAGTTGCGAAATGTACAGTGGAGAAGGGTAGAGAAGGCAAATGAGCGAGGTTGTGTCAGTAAATGTTAGCCTACACACCTTGACAAAGTAGCTGCAATCTCTCGCCTGTACAACCACCTCCACATTTGAGCTCCATGTCATAAACAAACCGTAACACGTCTGCTTTCCACCACATCATCACTTTTTCACTTTTTTGCCGTGTAATTTGCCCAAAAACTCAGAAAATGCCATGTTTATGATG
This sequence comes from Thalassophryne amazonica, assembly GCF_902500255.1. Lineage (NCBI taxonomy): Eukaryota > Metazoa > Chordata > Actinopteri > Batrachoidiformes > Batrachoididae > Thalassophryne > Thalassophryne amazonica. The sequence continues at coordinate 29,860,509 of NC_047121.1, forward strand.
GGGTCATACAAGGGTTATCCCCAGATGTAGGATTATTGCGTAATATTTTACCCCTTTAGTGTCCACCCTCAAACAAGACTGCGCTGCCCAATTAAACAAGACTTTGTTCATTCATGTTATATCCAACACTGCTCTGTGACTTCTTTTTTTTTTTTTCCCCCTCTGGCCAGCTTTCATTTTTCTGAACAACAATGATGCGTCACAGCTGGCTGTCTCTAACTCCATGGTGCCAAGAAGCACTGGTTCATCATCTTCTGTGAACTGGAAGTAGAGCAATCGGAGCACTTTATGATTGGAATTTAATGACAGTTAAAAGTATTTTGGCTACGTGTGTGGTCAGAAAATTAAAAAATTAAAAAGGAAAAAGCCCACAGCACAAAATGGGAGCTTTACTGACCTCCTGAAATTCCTCAACAAGAGTGAGTGTCAGTCATTAAAATACTTCAAGTTTGTTGTGCTACTCGACTTTGTTGCCACCACCCTGTAGCAATATTTATCGACACCCTTAAGTTTTCACTGGCTGTTTGCCTTGTATGCAAAGTACAACCCCTGGCAAAAAATATGGAATCACCGGCCTCGGAGGATGTTCATTCAGTTGTTTAATGTTGTAGAAAAAAAGCAGATCACAGACATGACACAAAACTAAAGTCATTTCAAATGGCAACTTTCTGGCTTTAAGAAACACTAAGAAATCAAGAAAAAAATATTATGGCAGTCAGTAACGGTTACTTTTTTAGACCAAGCAGAGGAAAAAAATATGGAATCACTCAATTCTGAGGAAAAAATTATGGAATCACCCTGTAAATTTTCATCCTCAAAACTAACACCTGCATCAAATCAGATCTGCTCGTTGACACTGACCCTGTGCCATGACATTGACCCTACGTGTCTTCTTGCAAGGAATGTTTTCGCAGTTTTTGCTCTATGGCAAGATGCATTATCATCTTGAAAAATGATTTCATCATCCCCAAACATCCTTTCAATTGTCCAAAATATCAACATAAACTTGTGCATTTATTGATGATGTAATGACAGCCATCTCCCCAGTGCCTTTACCTGACATGCAACCCCATATCATCAATGACTGTGGAAATTTACATGTTCTCTTCAGGCAGTCATCTTTATAAATCTCATTGGAACGGCACCAAACAAAAGTTCCAGCATCATCACCTTGCCCAATGCAGATTCGAGATTCATCACTGAATATGACTTTCATCCAGTCATCCACAGTCCACGATTGCTTTTCCTTAGCCCATTGTAACCTTGTTTTTTTTCTGTTTAGGTGTTAATGATGGCTTTTGTTTAGCTTTTCTGTATGTAAATCCCATTTCCATTAGGCGGTTTCTTACAGTTCGGTCACAGACGTTGACTCCAGTTTCCTCCCATTCATTCCTCATTTGTTTTGTTGTGCATTTTTCGATTTTTGAGACATATTGCTTTAAGTTTTCTGTCTTGACGCTTTGATGACTTCCTTGGTCTACCAGTATGTTTGCCTTTAACAACCTTCTCATGTTGTTTGGTCCAGAGTTTAGACACAGCTGACTGTGAACAACCAACATCTTTTGCAGCATTGCATGATGATTTACTCTCTTTTAAGAGTTTGATAATCCTCTCCTTTGTTTCAATTGAGATATCTCGTGTTGGAGCCATGATTCATGTCAGTCCACTTGGTGCAACAGCTCTCCAAGGTGTGATCACTCCTTTTTAGATGCAGACTAACGAGCAGATCTGATATGATGCAGGTGTTAGTTTTGGGGATGAAAATTTACAGGGTGATTCCATAATTTTTTCCTCAGAATTGAGTGGTTCCATATTTGTTTTCCTCTGCTTGGTCTAAAAAAGTAACCATTACTGACTGCCACAATCTTTTTTCTTGATTTCTTATAGTGTTTCTTAAAGCCAGAAAGTTGCCATTCGAAATGACTTTAGTTTTGTGTCATGTCTGTGATCTGCTTTTTTTTCTACAAAATTAAACAACTGAATGAACATCCTCCGAGGCCGGTGATTCCATAATTTTTGCCAGGGGTTGTACTTCCAAAAAGCACTTTGCCTTTTTTTTCCCCCCCCATTTTCAACCATTCTAATCTGGGCCATGTGGTTTATCTTGAGCCATCTATGGTTAGCAGCCATCCACTTCAATAGCAACCCGTGGCTTAAGCAGCACTGAATTCCACCACAGTGCGGGTGGGTGATGCAGACAATATTTTAGAGCAATACTCACGTCTAATCCACAAGTGTAAACTAATGAACAATTCATTCCCTCTTGACCAGTGTCAGAGACCGAACGGTCTCCACCTAAAAATTGGTCCACCTGTTTTCACTGTGCATACATCATTTGGGACCACAGCAGCTCTTCTGAGTCTGACTCTCTTCGCTGAAAGTGATCAAAGGGAATAAAGTGTTTATTAACCATCAGATGACAAGCATTTTTAGTGTAGTTATTCTGATCAGGAATTTATGTCAATAATCCAACTTTCATTTTTGTTATTTCAAGTAAAATACAATTTTCACTTACACTTAAGAAGAAGACACATACAAATGAATATTTTTTTTCAGCCAGCTCTTTCTATTAAAAAAAAAAAAAAAAAATCATGAGACAGGATTTGTTTTAAAACATCCAATTTTTGGGTGGAGATGGAAATGACTGATATGCTGTGGAGACCCCTAATGGGAGAAGCCAAAACAATATTTAAACTAATCTAATTGTCATTTGCACTTATAGGAAGAGGACACACTTTTTTCAGTTGAGCGAAATAAAGAAACATTTTTCAGCCATAATTTATCTGCAGCTCATTTAAAAAAAAAAAAAAAAAAAAAACGCATTGCGAACTCAGAACTATATAGAAGTTTGAGTTGACTGAATGAATCATTACATCTTATAAATGAATCATTACATGCCCCATTTCAAAGGGGCATTCATCTTTGTGTAAGTCATTGACCCACTGAAAATGTCATATTGAAGAAATCTTGTGTTATCCTGTAGGATTTTTAAATACATATAAAAATACAGCAGACATTCTAACTGATTTACCACATTCAGTTTGATCAATGATGGAATTGATGGAATATGGACAGTCAGACAAAACTGAAAGGTTTTAAGTCAAAGTATATGTAAACTTATGTTCACAACTGTAGCCGCATGTATTAAAAGATATACAGTCTGTTTTTTTTGTTGTTTTTTTTAAATTAAGTCCTAAGAATTTTCTTCAGTACCACTATAATTTTATTCCATAGCATTTAAATACTGGTTTCATAATATATTGCCAGTATGATCAAAATTCGCACTGTCTGAAAAAAAAAAAATAGAATTTCTGCCCCTGAAGGCAAGAATTTCAAACAATCAGACAGCCAGGACCTACATGTAGTAGCGATGTTGGATCACATAGGGGCTTCCGCCGACTTGTGCCCAGGATGCTGAGAAGCACACAGTAGGGATGTCCCGATCCGATCACGTGATTGGAAATCGGGCCCCATCACGTGGTTTCAGACTTGATCGAAATCGGACGTTGCATCCCGATCAGGAATCCGATATAGATTTTATCCTCATTATTTTGATCAGCGCTATTTCAAGCTCATTATTGCAAATTAATGGGCCTTTCGCGCGTCGGAAGCGTCAGACGCGTTGCTTTTTAGAGGCGTCAGAAGCGTCGTTTTAGCTCAGCTTTTGATGCGACGCTTCTGACGGGAGCGCACATTGCCGCTTGTCGGCAGGCTGACGCGGTCAAAGTTCAACCCAATATATCTTTTTTTTTTTTTTTTTTTTTTATTGAACAAAAGAAAAAACATAAGTTCAACCGGACATTCTCGCACATGCGTGCGGCTGAAACCGATTCCAGAGGAGAAAAGGGAACAAGAGTTGCGCAGGAATTTGGGAAGAAGAGATGGAATTGTAACCCGGACAGAGGTGGGGGGAGTTACGCGCGCAAAGTTTCTTTCACAGAGCTGCTGTTGGTGTGTTTACGCTCTCAGCCTGACGCCTCGATGGAATGACAAGAGGATGATGGACACTTTCCCACCGAAACTCTTGCTCAGTCATCCTTCCGTGCGCAGCAGGACCCGGTGCTGACCAATTCCTCTGGACGATGAGCTGTCATCTGATTAACAAAAAGAAAAAAACAAAGTGTCCTGTGATCGTTTGTCTGCAAAACGGAGTGAACGATGATGTGCGCACGTGCAACGTGCACATTCATCACATTTAGGAGCGCGTCTTAAAGAGCTTCCGTATTCATTCACGTTCACGGCGCTGCTCTAAACTTCTTGAACACTGATAAAGTATCAGAGGGGTACACTGAGGACTGTCAGGACACAAATGTAAGTTGTTTTTTTTTTTTCTTTTACTTTTCAAGTTGACTTTTGAACTTTCGACGCTCTGAGGTGTGATGTAGCTTCGCACTGTCCAATAGGAACAATGCGTCGGGCCAAAACACAAAGACTAGTGGCAGAAGCCACTGATCTGTACAAATGGTAAATGGACTGCATTTGCTTTTCCATCTGCATCAGACGCTCAAAGCGCTTTACAATTATGCCTCACATTCACCGTGATGTCAGGGTGCTGCCATACAAGGCGCTCACTACACACCGGGAGCAATAGGGGATTAAAGACCTTACCCAAGGGCCCTTAGTGATTTTCCAGTCAGGTGGGGATTTGAACCACAGATCAGTACAGAAACCACGTGTCTGAAGAAAAATCCTTGGAAATGTTTTTTGTTGTTGTTACCTCAAAATTTCTGATTACTGTTTAAAAAAAGTTTAGAACACTTGTAATTAAAATAGCTAAATCAATAAATGGTTCTTTAGAAACCTTTCATCTATAAATTAAAACCACCTGTTATTTCAGATTAGATAATTTCTTGTTTAACATACGGAACCTTGGACATTTACACTCAACAAAAATATAAACGCAACACTTTTGGTTTTGCTCCCATTTTGTATGAGATGAACTCAAAGATGTAAATCTTTTTCCACATACACAATATCACCATTTCCCTCAAATATTGTTCACAAACCAGTCTAAATCTGTGATAGTGAGCACTTCTCCTTTGCTGAGATAATCCATCCCACCTCACAGGTGTGCCATATCAAGATGCTGATTAGACACCATGATTAGTGCACAGGTGTGCCTTAGATTGCCCACAATAAAATGCCACTCTGAAAGGTGCAGTTTTATCACACAGCACAATGCCGCAGATGTCGCAAGATATGAGGGAGCGTGCAATTGGCATGCTGACAGCAGGAATGTCAACCAGAGCTGTTGCTCGTGTATCGAATGTTCATTTCTCTACAATAAGCCGTCTCGAAAGGCGTTTCAGAGAATTTGGCAGTACATCCAACCAGCCTCATAACCGCAGAACACGTGTAACCACACCAGCCCAGGACCTCCACATCCAGCATGTTCACCTCCAAGATCGTCTGAGACCAGCCACTCGGACAGCTGCTGAACCAATCGGTTTGCATAACCAAAGAATTTCTGCACAAGCTGTCAGAAACCGTCTCAGGGAAGTTCATCTGCATGCTCGTCGTCCTCATCGGGGTCTCGACCTGACTCCAGTTCGTCGTCATAACTGACTTGAGTGGGCAAATGCTCACATTCGCTGGCGTTTGGCACGTTGGAGAGGTGTTCTCTTCATGGATGAATCCCGGTTCACACTGTCCAGGGCAGATGGCAGACAGCGTGTGTGGCGTCGTGTGGGTGAGCGGTTTTCTGATGTCAATGTTGTGGATCGAGTGGCCCATGGTGGCGGTGGGGTTATGGTATGGGCAGGCGTCTGTTATGGACGAAGAACACAGGTGCATTTTATTGATGGCATTTTGAATGCACAGAGATACTTGCAGCAGGATAATGCACGGCCCCATGTTGCAAGGATCTGTACACAATTCTTGGAAGCTGAAAATGTCCCAGTTCTTGCATGGCCGGCATATTCACCGGACATGTCACCCATTGAACATGTTTGGGATGCTCTGGACCGGCGTATACGACAGCGTGTACCAGTTCCTGCCAATATCCAGCAACTTTGCACAGCCATTGAAGAGTGGACCAACATTCCACAGGCCACAATTGACAACCTGATCAACTCTATGCGAAGGAGATGTGTTGCACTGCATGAGGCAAATGGTGGTCACACCAGATACTGACTGGTATCCCCCCCCAATAAAACAAAACTGCACCTTTCAGAGTGGCCTTTTATTGTGGACAGTCTAAGGCACACCTGTGCACTAATCATGGTGTCTAATCAGCATCTTGATATGGCACACCTGTGAGGTGGGATGGATTATCTCAGCAAAGGAGAAGTGCTCACTATCACAGATTTAGACTGGTTTGTGAACAATATTTGAGGGAAATGGTGATATTGTGTATGTGGAAAAAGTTTTAGATCTTTGAGTTCATCTCATACAAAATGGGAGCAAAACCAAAAGTGTTGCATTTATATTTTTGTTGAGTGTATTTTTAGACAAATAACATGGAAATTTTTACATTTTTAAAGTCTGGTAGATTATTACTTGATTGTTTAAGCTACCTCAAGGAGAAGTGCACTGTTTAAGTGATAATAAAATAAGGTGATTAAAATGAAATTATTATATATTTAGCATTTGTTCATTGTTCATTCAGTTTTTTAAAGTATCGGCTCAGGACTCGGTATCGGCAGACACTCAAAATCAGATGACTCGGAATCGGATCAGGGCCAAAAAAAACCTGATTGGGACATCCCTAGCACACAGCAACAGCCAATCAGAGTAAAGACAGGCAGAACGACATCAACTGGCTGCTTGCTTGAGCAAAATAAACCAAGATGGCAGAAATTGCTCAAAAATATCTTATTTCTGTATAAAACTAAAATGTTTCACATATATTTTAGTTTGTTAGCAAGTCTAAAAGTGCTGTTTTTGAAACCAGATAGCACCTCCGAGGTGATTTGCAAGATATCACGCACATCACATAAGTGTATCAGTTCAAAGGTAAACTCAAAACCTCCCACATTCTCCTATACACACCGTTAGAAGGAAAAGATTATAATATTCACTATGGAATTTCCCCCAGGTAAGTATGATCTTGTTAATAAAATGAGCTGTAATTTTCCAACATGTTACAAAATTGAAGAAATACAATACATTATGAAGCTTGGATTTTGGTAGAAACTAAATGTTGTCAGTTTTGTGAAATTTGAGAAGCGCTTGCAGCTTTAAGAAGCAGGTGAGTTGCGTGATCAACACTGCTTTGAGTTGATCTGAGGAACATTCTGAAATCACCTGCTGAGGTGATCACCCACAATAAACCAAAGACCTTCTACGACTCTCTTATAGCCTCTGCTCTCCTCTATGCTGTCGTATGTTGGGCCCTGGGCAGCACAGAGCGGGAGAGAAAGAGACTGAATAAGCTGGTCAGGAAGTCCAGCTCTGTCCTGGGCTGGTCCATGGACTCTCTGGAGGAGGTGGCTGAGAGGAGGGTGTTAACCAAGTTCAAATCCATCATGAACAACTCCTCTCACCCTCTGCACCGGACTGTAGTGGAGCTGAACAGCTCGTTCAGTGACAGGCTGAGGCACCCTCAGTGCAAGAAGGAACGATACCGCAGGTCGTTCCTCCATGCCGCTGTCAACCTGTACAATAACACTGTGAAATAACCACATGCAATAATATGTCCACAAATCATGTGCAATAGCAACTCGTTTACAAATCCCTGCACTAATGTGTATATATATATATATATATATATATATCCATCCATTTTCTTATGTCTTGTACTGTTACAAGTATTATTACTATTGCTTATCTTTGCACACGCTGTTTGATGAACATTTTCCTCTACTTGCACCCATCTGTGTGGTTTTTTTTTTAAGAGCTGATGTAACGTGAATTTCTCCTTTGTGAGATCAATAAAGTTTTATCTTATCTAAACATCCTGTTGGCCCTTTGCAACACACAGTCACCCATTTCGGAATTACTTTAATCAAATTAATTCTGACAGACTGCTCTAACATGTTACAATCTGGACTCATCTGATGATGAAAAAGCACCCTTCAGATTTGGATTATTACTGTAATTAAGAGTGCAAACAATTCTGCCAAATCTACTGCACGCACATATTAAAAAAACAGCATCTTTAGACGCATAAACACATTCTCTTCAGCGCAGATGCGCCCCTGTTTCTCGTCTTTGATGTTTTAAAAACTGGCATCATGATTTGTGGATTTAATCAGCATGGCATGGGAACACGTTATGAAAGGTCGTGCAGTCAGCTGGCTGGACAGCAGGGTTAGCAGCTGTTAGCGCATAAGCTAGTTCATCAAAACCCTGAGATTTTGCAGGCAGCTGCTCGCTGGCATCCTCTTAGCATGATCCTCACGTCTCTCCCTGCGATGACAACTGGAGGCTGTCCTACACCGCGGACTGGTCCCAGTCCTCCTCTGCACGACTCACAGGCTAATAAGTTTAGCTACAATACTATTCATTTCACCGTGGTGCTGAATTAACAGTGTGATTTATATGTAACGAGGTGCCAGTCAGTCTGTTAAAATACTACTAATAAAAAAGACCATTTGCCTAAAATCAAACACAGCGGTCGAACAATTCCCCCAAAACACGCAAAAACCACTGACTGCGTCCGAAACATCAGCACTGCAAGGAGATATGAATAATGCAGCTGATGTAGGTAACGCTACACGGCTAGAAATGTAACGTTATTTTACGTCAAGACAGCAACAAAAGATCAGAAACCCGACGACCCTCCTTTCAAAATTAAGGCGCCAATTTTACTTCAGAGCGACTCGCCAAACATCTGCTAAAAATAACTGCCTACTTTTGAAAGGCTTCACCGGAAGTTCCGTCCCCCTGCGGTCACACGACGGATATTAAAACGTCTCACTGTATTGCCGTGCGGATTTATAAGTAGAACAATAAACACGAGAGCTAACGCCTACGTGAAAACAAACACCGTGCAAAGCTCCGATTAAACATCGCCACCAGCGCGGTTTAGAAGCTAAACGCACATTTGTGCGGGCTTGTCGAGCTGCGCCCTGCTAACATTAATGGAACCGGTTAGCACGCTGGCTAACGCTAAGCTAGCGCTGCAGCGTAGACAGCTCGTACCGTGACACCGACACACACGGACAGCCAACGGACAAACGGCACAGAGTTGGGGATTTGGCGTAGTTTTTTTTTTTTTTTTTTTGTCAAACGCGGCCCTTACCCGTCAGAATGCCCACTCGGGTCTGATGGTCGTGGTTAGTGAGCACCATCCCGTCCGCCGCCATGTTTACAACCTCTGTGTCTGCACTGACGGCACGTGCATAGAAACGCTGCGATGGCGCGCGAGCTGTTGCACCTCTGCGCGTGCGTGTGTCCTTTGACGTGAATGCGATCCAAGTTTGTGTTCGCGAAAACCCATAAATATACAGTTTATGGCAAGAAAAAAAAAACCTGCAGAATCTTCAGGACTAGTGTTTTTTTTTTGTTTTGTTTTGTTTTGTTTTTTTGCCTCTTTTTTTACAGCCTCAGATAGTTTTCCGTGTTAGCGGATGAGTGTGCATGCAGCTATGGGCCGCGGACTTCGGAGAAAAGTGGGCCCCCATCCACAGGTTGGCGTCAACAAATAGTATTAGACCATCCGCGTGTACACCCCCCCCCCCCCCCCACACACACACACACACACACACACAACCACAACCAACCCTATAAATTTGGTGTCATTACAAAGATTAGGATGTCTAACTGGTAAGAGTAACAATGCTGGGACTCACCATGACATATGAGTGCTTTTATAAGGTAAGATAAGATAAACTTTATTGATCTCACAGAGGAGAAATTCACGTTACGTCAGCTCTTAAAAAAACACACAAGATGGGTGCAAGTAGAGGAAAATGTTCTATCAAACAGCGTGTGCTAGGATAAGCAATAATAATAATACTTTAACAGTACAAGACATAAGAAAATGAGGTAGAAATAGAATATGTATGTATATATATATATATAAGGTCTGTCCATAAAGTATCGTACCTTTTTTTTTTTTTTTTTTTAACTATATGGATTTGATTCATATGTTTTCACGTCCGATAAGCTTGAACCCTCGTGCGCATGCGTGAGTTTTTCCACGCCTGTCGGTGACGTCATTCGCCTGTGAGCACGCCTTGTGGAAGGAGTGGTCCCGCCCCGTCGTCGGATTTTCATTGTCTGGAAATGGCGGAATGATTTGGGTTTTTTCCATCAGAATTTTTTCAGAAGCTGTTAGAGACTGGCACCTGGAAACTATTCGAAAACTTTATCTGGCTTTCAGTGAAAATTTTACGGGCTTCACAGAGAATAAGGTCAGGTCTGGTAGTACAGCTTTAAGGACCCCTTTAAGGATGCTCAGCGCGCCGCGCTCCGAGCTGCGATGACACGACACAAGCCACCGGACCATTTCTGAGCTGATGGCTCTGTGGATACGAGACCGTCGTGTGCTCTTTCTCTGGTTATCACAAGAGCTGGACATCAGCCATTTTCTAGCAGATTTCACTTTTAACAAAAGATTTTGTCATGGAAAGCCGCGCGGAGGCTTCGCGAGTCACGACCGATTCGCTTTGGAAGCGAGACAAAGGAACACCTCTGTTTCAGCGTGTCAGAGGACAAGTTTGGACATGCCTATCTCGGCTTTCAGTGCTTACCAGTCCAGTAAGTACCAGTGAAATTGTGGAGAGCTGGACATGTCCAAACAGTCTCTAACAGCTTCTGAAAAAATTCTGATGGAAAAAAAACCCAAATCATTCCGCCATTTCCAGACAATGAAAATCCAACGACGGGGCGGGACCACTCCCTCCACAAGGCGTGCTCACAGGCGAATGACGTCACCGACAGGCGTGGAAAAACTCACACATGCGCACAAGGGTTCAAGCTTGTCTGATATGAAAACATATGAATCAAATCCATATAGTTTAAAAAAAAATAAAAAGGTACGATACTTTATGGACAGACCTCGTATATACACACATACATGCATATACATACACACCCACATACATACTTATATATATGTATACACACATATACATACATACACGCATACACGTGCACACACACACCTATACAAATACACATATACATATGCATATATATATATATATATATATATATATATATATATGTGTGTACATACATATATAAGTACATATGCACATATATAAACATGATTGGGATTGAAAAAGAGATAGAATTTTATTTACAATATGTGAAATGGAGTTTAGATGTGGTAAGGTGACATTAGTGCAGGGATTTGTAAACGAGTTGTTATTGCACATGATTTATGGACATATTAATATTGCACGTGATTTGTGGACATATTGCATGTGGTTATTTCACATTGTTATTATACAGTCTGACAGCAGCAGGGAGGAACAATCTGCGGCATCGTTCCTTCTTGCACTGAGGGTGCCTCAGTCTACTGAACGAGCTGTTCAGCTCCACTGCAGTCCGGTGCAGAGGGTGAGATGAGTTATCCATGATGGATTTGAACTTAGCTAACACCCTCCTCTCAGCCACCTCCTCCAGAGAGTCCAGAGGACAGCCCAGGACAGAGCTGGACTTCCTGACCAGCTAATTATTATTGACCTACCCTAGCTAAAAGAAAGTGTCCAATTATGAAATCTGACATTTGTTCCGCACAACATGAAGTGTTACCAAATTGTCATCTTTTAAGCAAATAGAACATATAAGACACCAGATGAAAGCTATCTTTGAATAGAATTGACTACATTTTGAATGATGTGCACAGCTTTATTGTGTCCAAAGCTATGCTTGATTGAAATATCATACGCTGTGCAAAAAAAATTGCTTGCACAAAACTGAGAGTATACGAGTTTAGCACAATGAAAATCGCTGCAAAAAAGAAATATACCATTTCAAAATGCAACTTTCCAGCTTTAATTTCATGCAAAAATTGTTCATATTGGCCATTTCACAAGTACCTGGCATCATATACGCACAAACCAGGTGGAACATACCAATGAGTACAATGTGCTTCTTGTATCTTTCAGGCTTGTGTTGTGTGGGCCGCCAGAAGAGGAGGTACTGCTGGCCCACCACCAGAGGGCGCCCTGTCTGGAGTGCGGGCTCCAGGCACCAGAGGGCGCAGCCGCCTCACAGGAGCAGCCAGGGTGACAGCTGTCACGCATCACCTGCAACAGCTGTTACCAGTCATCTGATCGGCAGGAGTATATCAGCAGGACGACGTCTCCACCTCTTTGCCGAGATATCGTTTCTACCGAGAAGGTAACGTACTCAGCTAACTGTTTGACAGTGATCTTTGTGACTTTGTGCATTTCTCTGAGAGAACTTCCCAACGAGAGGTGGAGGTAGCTTACCTGCCGTTCGGATTCCTGGGTGCGAACGCGCCCTCCTTTAACTGTTCTTTATTCCTCGCCAGCAGTACCAGGTCCGACACGCGGAGGCAGTGGCCACCTGGGAGTTCGGGACTTGGCGGCTCCAGTATTCCCGGGGTCTGGTGGCGGAGGAAACCGTGTAGTTCCGGTTCTACTTTGGAGAGGCGTCTCCTATCTTCGAGCCTGCCCACACGACACCTGTGTGAATTTGACTTTGTCCTTTATTGTAATCTGTTGTCCTTGTTGTGCATATTCACAACAGTAAAGTGTGTTATTTGACCTATTCCATTGTCTGTTCATTTGTGCCCCCTGTTGTGGGTCCGTGTACTTACACTTTCCCAACAGCTTGTTCCAGATCACAGGGTTTTCTTTCACACAAACCCCATGTCGAAGGTTGTAATGACGCACTCTTGGCCTACTTCATGTGTGGCCTCTTCTGCTACTCGCAGGCATTCTTTGACAATTTTGTATTCCTTAATATGGTGGTTAATGGCAAGGTAGTAAGCCAGTGTTGTCATACTCGTATGTCACAGTGAGTTCCACTATTTTTACTTTTACTAGTTATTTTTGTAATCTAGACAGCCCAAGCTTTCTAATGATACTAAATTTATACTGTTTACAGAACAGTATAGTACAGTAATTCCCCGAAGTCCGATGGTGCTAGTGCTTATCTACGGATTTGTGGGGTCAAATGGACAAGAGTCCAGAACAAGCAACAAACTCGGCACATGGATCATCCCATCAGGTGTAAGAATGTTTTAGAATCTCTGTTGCCATTTGAGATTAAGGGCAGTTCCATAACACGGGGATGCAGCAGCACACAGCATGCTCCTAGACCAGACCTGTAACCGGCAAACAGTTTTGATGTTCATTCCCATCAGATCTTTGTGATATCATATATGAAAAATATTCTACAATAAAGTACAAGTAAATTCTATGTATGTTGATTTTTGTTTGTCAGTCCATCGTTTTTTCACCAAAAGTTAACTTCTCAAATGAATAAACAGTCAAGACCTTGTCACACATCTGAGCAGCTTTTGTCACCATCTAGTGGGTGATGTGAGCATTTCAGAGCTTCTGTGCATTTCCTACTTGAAACCCAAAATTGTGTTAAAAAAGGGGCATTCGTAAAGTCAGAAATGCGTGTTTGTTTGTTTGTTTTTGTTTGTTTTTTGTTTTGGTAGGCAGATCTTTGAGCTCCCCGTATTGATATATAAAAATTAAAATTTTCACAGTTTTACTGTTCTTGAGTTTTAGGACAGAAGGTTTTGCCATATGGATGGACAGATGGACAGCAAGTTCACTTGACAAACACAGCTCACAGTTGTGAAAAAGTAAATCATATCTCACATTGTCAAAGAAATTAAGTATGAGATGAGATTTAAAGAGTTTTTTTTTTTTACTGCCACCTAAAACCAAACACCTTTTCCTTGATTCTATGACCACCCACAAAAATTTATTGTGATCTGGAAATGAAAATTTATCATTTTAACCTCCACAGACAGACATGAAATCACATATTGTAACCTCCACCCTTCTCTGTTACTTTTCAGAGGAACCAACCCTGAACAAATTACCACATCATTTATGTCAGGAGGTTCTCATGAGACCAAATCCTGACTCAGGACCAAGTCTTAAACCACATATCCCCCAACTCTGATGTTCACTAAACTGCTTCTTTTGAACTGGAAGACTCCTCAGAGACAGCATACCTTCTCCAAGGCCATGTAGTCACAGTCACATTCTGATCCTTTGGCCAGTATAGTACACAACCTAAATTCTGCATGTTGATTTGGCAGACGCCAGATACCCTTCCTGATGCAACTCCACATTGCATACAGAATGGGCACAGGTGCTCTTGAACCTGGAATTGGTCTGTTTTGGAAATAAGCTCACTAACCGCTAGGCCAACATGTACCACCTATGTTTCCAAAAATACATTTTGTCAATATCTATATGTGGATCAAAGTGCGCTTCTGAGTCATTTCTGCCTTTGATATTTGATCCAGATTTCTTTCTGGTTGCTGATCTGTGATCCCATGAGCTTTATTTTTGAACACTTCTCTTGCATCCTGTTTTTTTTTTTTTTTTTTTTATCCTGATCACTCATGTTTGATTCAGATTACTGACCTTTGATCTTGATCCCTGATCTCCTGATTGCTGAACTATGACATAATAAGGATCGCTAATTAGTCCAGAAATCAGCATCAAAGGTATGAATTTGCTCCTTGATATGTGTTGATCCTGATAACAGGATAAAAGGCAGGATCAATATCAAAGTAATATGAATCAAGGATCAAAAGCACAAGGTCATGCTTCAACCTCATACACAGTACTCCGTTATGTTCCTGTTTTCCCAGCAAATGTTCAAATCTATTTCCCTCACTTGTGTTTTGTAATTTGTCCCCGTCTGGATCTACTTTCATGAAACACTTAACATCGTCCTCCTTTTTTATATGTGTGGGTCCTCTTGTCACAATCTGAAGTCTAGTGTCAGATTATTGAATGTATCCTGTCACAATTCATTCAAAGTCACAATTAATTCACCACATCACTCAGTGTGCAATCAAGTACTCAGTTGCATCCACCCAATCCCAGCGTCTACCCTCAGCCCCAGCACCTCACAGACTTAAATCGCATCACATGAGATGTGATGGGTCCAATCCCAATGTCCAACCTCACAAACTTTGAGGCACGTTCCTGCTAAGTGCACGAGGAAGCTCACACTATTCACAGCGCTTCACTTTTTCCACATTTTGTTATGTTACAGCCTTATTCCAAAATCAAGTAAATTAATCTTTTTCAATCAAAACATTCTACTCACAACACCACATAATGACAAGATGATTTTTTTTTTTTTTTTGCAAATGTATTAAAAATAAAAAATTGAGAAATCACATGTACAACCCCAATTCCAGTGACGTTGGGACGTTGTGTAAAATGTAAATAAAAACAGAATACAATGATCTGCAAATCCTCTTCAACCTATATTCAATTGAATACACCACAAAGACAAGATATTTAATGTTCAAACTGATAAACTTTATTGTTTTTGTGCAAAAAAAAAGCTGGGACAGTGGTATATTTACCACTGTGTTACATCACTTTTCCTTCTAACAACACTCAATAAGTGTTTGGGAACTGAGGACACAAATTGTTGAGGCTTTGTAGGTGGAATTCTTTCCCATTCTTGCTTTATGTACGACTTCAGTTGTTCAACAGTCCGGGGTCTCAGTTGTATTTTGCACTTCATAATGCGCCATACATTTTCAATGGGTGACAGGTCTGGACTGCAGGCAGGCCAGTCTAGTACCTGCACTCTTTTACTACAAAGCCACGCTGTTGTAACACGTGCAGAATGTGGCTTGGCATTGTCTTGCTGAAATAAGCAGGGACGTCCCTGAAAAAGACGTTCCTTGGATGTCAGCATGTGTCTCCAAAGCCTGGATGTACCTTTTAGCATTGATAGTGCCATCACAGATGTGTAAGTTGCCCATGCCCTGGGCACTGACACACCCCCATACCATCACAGATGCTGGCTTTTGAACTTTGCACTGGTAACAATCTGGATGGTCTTTTTCCTCTTTTGTCCAGAGGACACGATGTCCATGATTTCCAAAAACAATTTGAAATGTGGACTCATCAGACCACAGTACACTTTCCCACTTTGCGTGTGTCCATTTCAAATGAGCTCGGGCCCAGAGAAGGCGGCGGCATTTCTGGACGTTGTTGATGTCTGGCTTTTGCTTTGCTGGTAGAGTTTTAAGTTGCACTTGTAGATGTAGTGATGAACTGTGTTAACTGACAGTGGTTTTCTGAAGTGTTCCTTAGCCCACTCGGTAAGATCCTTTACACAATGATGTCGGTTTTTAATGCAGTGCACCCTGAGGGATCGAAGGTCACGGCCATTCAGTGTTGGTTTTCAGCCTTGCCGTTTACGTGTAGAAAGTTCTCCAGATTCTCTGAATCTTCTGATTATATTATGGACTGTAGATGATGGAATCCCTAAATTCCTTGCAATTGAATGTTGAGAAACGTTGTTCTTAAACTGTTGGACTATACGCAGTTGTTCCCAAAGTGGTGATTCTCGCCCCATCTTTGCATGTGAATGGCTGAGCCTTTTGGGGATGCTCCTTTTATACCCAATCATGACACTCACCGGTGTCCAATTAGGTGTTCTTTAAGCATTCATCAACTTTCCCAGTCTTTTGTTGCCCATCCCAAATTTTTTGATATGTGTTGCAGGCATCCATTTCAAAATGAGAAAATATTTGCACAAAAACAATAAAGTTTATCAGTTTGAACATTAAATACTGTACCTTGTCTTTGTGGTGTATGGAATTGAATGTAGGTTGAAGAGGATTTGCAAATCATTGTATTCTGTTTTTATTTACTTTTCACATAATGTCCCAACGTCATTGGAATTGGGGTTGTACATAAGAATTCACAGCCTTTGCTCAATACTTTGTTGATGCACCTTTGGCAGCAATTACAGCCTCAAGTCTTCTTGAACATGATGCCACAAGCTTGGTGCACCTATCTTTGGGCAGTTTTGTCCGTTCCTCTTTGCAGCACCTCACAAGCTCCATCAGGTTGGATGGGGAGCGTAGGTGCGTGGCCATTTTCAGATCTCTCCAGAGACGTTCAGTCGGATTCAGGTCTCGGCTCTGGCTGGGCCACTCGAGGACATTCACAGAGTTGTCCTAAAACCAGTCCTTTGATATCTTGGCTGTGTGCCTAGGGTCATTGTCCTGCTGAAAGATGAACCGTCGTCCCAGTCTGAGGTCAAGAGCACTCTGGAGCAGGTTTTCATCCAGGATGTCTCAGTACATTGCTGTATTCATTTTTCTGTCAATCCCGACTAGTCTCCCAGTTCCTGATGCTGAAAAACATCTCCACAGCATGATGCTGCCACCATGCTTCACTGTAGGGATGGTGCCTGGTTTCCTCCAAATATGGCACCTGGCATTCACGCCAAAGAGTTCAGTCTTTGTCTCATCAGACCAGAGAATTTTATTTCTCATGGTCTGAGAGTTCTTCTTCAGGTGCCTTTTGGCATACTCCTGTTGGGCTGCCATGTGCCTTTTACTAAGGAGTGGCTTTGGTCTGGCCACTCTACCACACAGGCCTGATTGATGCAGAGATGGTTGTCCTTCTGGAAGGTTGCCGTCTCTCCACAGAGGAATGCTGGGGCTCTGACAGAGTGACCATCAGGTTCTTGGTCACCTTCCTGACTGAGGCCCTTCTCCCCCGATCACTCAGTTTAGACTGGTGGCCATCTCTAGGAAGAGTCCTACTGGATCCAAACTTCTTCCGTTTAGAGATGATGGAGGCCACTGTGCTCATTGGGACCTTCAAAGCAGCAGAAATGTTTCTCTACCCTTCCACAAATTTGTGACTTGAAACAATCCTGTCTCTGAGGTCTACAGACAATTCCTTTGACTCCATGCTTGGTTTGTGCTCTGACATGCACTGTTACCTGTGGGATCTTTTATGTAGACAGGTGTGTGCCTTTTCAAAACATGTCCAATCAACTGAATTTACCCCAGGTGGACTCCAATTAAGCTGTAGAAACATCTCAAGGATGATCAGTGAAAACAGGATGCACCTGAGCTCAATTGTGAGCTTCATGGCAAAGGCTGTGAATACTTATGTATGTGTGATTTCTTAGTTTTTAAAATTTTGAATACAAGTGAAAAAAATCTAAAACAAAACTTTTTTTTACATTGTCATTATGGGGTATTGTGTGTAGGACTTTGAGGACAAAAATGAATTTCATCCATTTTGGAATAAGGCTGTGACATAACAAAATGTGTAAAAAAAAAAATGAAACGCTGTGAATACTTATGTATGAGTGATTTCTTAGTTTTCAAAATTTTTAATACATTTGAAAAAAATCTAAAGCAAAACTTTTTTTTTTTACATTGTCATTATGGGGTATTATGCGTAGGATTTTGAGGACAAAAATTAATTTAATCCATTTTGGAATATGGCTGTGGCATAACAAAATGTGTAAAAAATGAAATGCTGTGAATAGTTTCTGGATGCACTGTATCTTATAGTCTCCCATTGTCAGTTTTTAACACCTGACTTTCAACTTGTTTGGTGCAAAAACAATCAATAGTCAATAGCAATAATCATGTTGTCTCAGCTTCCTTAGCCTTTGAAATCGAGAGATGCCTGGGAAGAGTTTAATGAGCAGTGGTGTCAAAAGTACACACATTTGTTACTTAAGTAGAAGTACAGATACTGCAGTTTAAAAACACTCTGGTAAAAGTTGAAGTATCAACTTGACCTCTTTACTCAAGTAAAAGTGAAAAAGTATGTGCTCCAAAACCTACTTAAAGTATAAAAGTATAAAGTAACCTTTAAAAAAAAAAAAAAAAAAAAAAAAAGGTAGATGCCACTATATGAATTGAAAGCTTAATTTAAAAACTGATTCGTTCTACATGTGGCCCAAGACCCAAAACCCAAAATTATCCCCCAACACCACCTGCATGAAAATGTTTCAATTCTAGAAGCTCTGAAATGCAATCTGGGACTATTCCAGACAATAAACTGCAGTGAGTGCAGCATCCATTTAGTGAGGAAAAAAAAAACTTTCCTTATTCAGATTCATTCCAGTAGTATTCTGCTCTTACTAGGATGCAGCAGTTTTCTATTTTGGCAGATAGTTCTGGAGGAAATCACTGAAAAAATTAACAAATTGAAAATATGGTTTGACCGAAACAAATTGTCATTAAATAAGACAGGGATGAAGTGGAGGTATAATAGTCACTAGGTGTTCACAGGAAACACTTATTTATGTATGTATGTATTTATTTACGTATGTTCAATGTTAGTTGCTTTTATATTTTCTGTTGTGTTTCTATTCAGGTTCTTTTTGCCTCTTTCTCTAACATTTTATATAATAATCATTAGATTATTAATATATAAACAAAAATAAATTTAAGAAATATTACAATTTGAAAACAAATGCACCCGAACGTTATGACAGCTGCAATTGCTTAATGCTAACTTTTAACATTGAAAATCCCATAGACATGCTAACGCGTTAGCGTCGCTCCCGTTTTTAAGTTATAAAATACATCTATCAACTGTTTCAGAAGACCATAACAGGTCGGTTTAACATAGAAAAGGTAAATAATACTCACAGATGTATGCTCTTTAGGGTTTTAGCGGGGGGAAATTAAGCGAAAGAAAGAAAGAATAAACGAAGCAATAGGCCGAAGCATTGCTTCAATCTGCGAACCACTGCTTGGATTGGTTCACGGTTCAAAGCATGTTGATTACAGGCGCACATGACGTGAAATATATATATATAAACATTAAACTGAAGCCAAGAGTAACGAGGCTGTTTGTTTAAAAAAAAATGTAAGGAATAGAAAGTACAGATACTTGTGTGAAAATGTAATGAGTAGAAGTCAGAAGTAGGCAGAAAAATAAGTAAAGGAGTAAAGTATAGATACCTAAAAAGTGTACTTAAGTACAGTAACGAAGTATTTGTACTTCGTTACTTGACACCTCTGTTAATGAGTCATGAAATCACTGGATAGAGTCTTTGCAGGAGAAAGAAGATTCAAGTCTTTAGGGTCAACTAGACCTCAGAAATGGACTTGAACCCGGACATGCATTATGAAATCTGGACCCAGAACTGGACTCTCAGACCACTTGAATGCTGAGTCTGGACCATGGCAAAGGAAAAAAATCTAGTTTGAAATGAATTACAGAAAGAAGAGAGCGTCACGGACCAGCTACTTACCAAAGGCACCAAATTAATGTGTTTGATAGTATTTTTTTCACTTTGTAATTTTCATTTATCTTTATTGCAATACTACATATACAAAAACAAACACACACAGAAACTGAAATTATATGAAAAATGAAAGAAGGACATTTATTATAGCAGTGAATTTGCCTTTGGCCTGTTTTATCAGGGGAAGGAAAGCTGTTCTTTGTGTTGTTTCGATTTGCATGTGTCTGTATGATGTGCACATGTAAATCGTTCTGACAGCATATTGATGAGATGATGAGATCGGGACAGGTCAACACATACAGTGGTCCATCATTTTTTTGAGTGATGGAAAAAGTATCAAAAATGAAAAAATAATGATACATTGTGGATCCTGACAAAAATTACATTCGGGATACTAATACTGCATAGATCACAGGAATTAATTATGCTAAATTAATAAATATTACAGATAAATAAATGAAAGACAGAATAAATACAACAATACACACACACACACATATATATACATATATATATAGAGAGAGAGAGAGAGAGAGACACGTGTGTGTGTGTGTGTGTGTGTGTGTGTGTGTGTGTGTGTGTGTGTGTGTGTGTGTGTGTGTGTGTGTGTGTGTGTGTGTGTGTGTGTGTGTGTGTGTGTGCGCGTGTGCGCGCGCAATGGTTAATATATCATGAACATACATAAGTACTCCTTTCTTCTTACAGAATTGCACTTAAAGATGTCTTTACATATTTTTAAAAGCAGTTTCAAGAAAGGATGGAGTACATAGAGGAATTCAAATTATGGTGCCAAAATAAATTAAATAAATATAAACATATATAAATAAAAAGCTGTCTTATAGAAAAGAAATGTGTATATTTTAATCTTCAGAGCATGTGCGCAAACAGACCAATGTGTCTCAACACTTGTCTTCATCTGAGTCTGAAAACACACAATCAGTGACAAATATGTTATATATTAGTATTGTGGGGATCCACGGGCTCTAGATTGGGTCGTGTTTATAAAATAGGTAGCTGACATTTTTCAAGGGTGGCAATAAATTTTGCAGTTTCTATAATGATGTTAACTGAAAGTGCAGGAAATTAAAATTAGAAAGTTTTGTGAATAATTGTATTTATTTGGCACATTTATTTGGTGCCATGTTTTACAACCAGCAAGGTTGAGATATTTCCTTTGTTCAGAGTTTCTCTGGTTACCAGGGACTGATTAATGGTGACATCACCGTCCATTGTTCACTGTTGTTACCTAATATCCCTACTTTCTCCAAAAATATTTGTTTTTATCAACTTTCTGTTTTCGCAGCATTAATCCTTGACCTAAAATACATAAACATACCAAACGGCAAACATCAGCTCTCCCCAGTTTCTCCGTGATTGAAGTGACACAGTACACAGAGAGCAGTTGGCTTTTAATATACGTATAGATTATTTACCGCCCCCTGCTGGAAAGGTGTGTGAGTGCAGAATGTAATTATCAATGTCCATTGTTCATTGTTACGTAATATCCCTAGGTTTCTCAAAAAACATTAGATATTTTGTCCTATCAACTTTCCATTGTTGCAGCGTTCATCCTTGACCCAAAATACATAAACATAACAAACTGCAAATGTCAGGTCTCCCCAGTTTCTCCATGATCGAAGCCATTGACACACACGCACACACACACACAGAGGCCACTTGTCTATTAATATATAGATCTGTGCAACATTTCATTCAAAGGTTGAACACTTGTGTTTTGCCAGAGATGGCACCAAACATCAACCCATTACAAAAATAAAATACACACACCTGTTCAAGTTACATTAACTATGTGAGAAATAGTAAAATCTCCAAAAATGATTTTTTTTTATTTTTTGTAATATCCTGTAAGGCATGGGAAAAGTATTAACAATTTGCAACAAAGATGTTCAAAGTACTGAAACAAAAACACTGCATAATTTCATGTCCTCTTACACCAGGGGTGGGCAACTTGTTCCAGAAAGGGCCAAGAGGGTGTAAGTTTTCTTTGCAGCCACTGACTCCACCAGGTGATTTCACTGATTAATATCACTTTGAGCAGATGGAATCAGTTAATCAGTGAAATCACCTGGTGGAGTCAGTGGCTGCAATGAAAACCTGCACCCTCTTGGCCCTTTCTGGAACAAGTTGCCCACCCCTGTCTTAGACCAAAGGATCAAATAAAAATGGGCCATCCCCTGCATCTGCATATATTCAATAAATAACAAACCTGCAGAGAGAAACAAATGGCTAAAAAACATGATGCGAAGTCGAGTCCATTTTGTCGCATCAATATATTTAAAATAACGTTTTTCTTTTCTTTCTTTCAAAGAACTTATTAAAAGCCCCAAATGACCATAACATTCATGCCCATGATGAGTGCATGTAAACGTCTGACCACAACTGTAATTCATAACCTGTTAGGTAAGAAAGTCAAGTGATTAAACAAACTACATAGATACTTACATGAACTTACTGCAGTATTCTTTGGCTTGTGTCACATACTGGACCTTAGAGTGAATGATGGAATGATGCCAGTGTTGGAAAAACAAACAAACAAAATAAATACAATTAAAAATCACCAGTTGCTATTGGTGCTCTGAAATGTTCCTAAATGGCGACATGGTATTCTCTTGAAGATTGATTTATTTTGTTAACATATTGGTTTTTTGTTTGTTTGTTTGGTGGAGTGGGGTGGGGATCATATGGATGTAATTGTATTTTTTTATTCTTTTTTTTTTATATATATATATATACACTACTTGACAAAACTTTGGACTCACTTTCCTAACTGAATAGGAAAGTGGGTCTAAACTTTTGACTGGTATATATAATAATAATCCTTATGATATTATTTTAAATATTTTAATGTTTATGATATACAGTGAACACTTTTTTATTTATGTTGAATAAAATCATCAGATTTGTTGCTTGTCACAATATGCAGCTTTCAGTGGCTAGGAAAGGTAAAAAAAAATCATTAAATTTCTCAACTATGTTGTTAAACTGGCGACGCTGAGTGACACACAGATAAGAGGTTCAACTAAGGTGAAAAAATGGTCAGGTTTACTTAAGGGTGTCTGATATTGTGGTGTTGTTTTTTTCCAGGCTTGAGTATGGAAATATATAGTATTATTTACAATTACAGAAAAAAGGAATACATCAATATTTTAAACCCCCTCAAACTGTTCTTTTTACTTCTTTTTTCAGGGTGTCAGATCCAAGTACCCCATATGATTTGACCCATGTTCTGGGGTCGTGGTCAGATTCATGAGGTGAAAAATACCCTTTAGGGTTTTAATCTACAATGTGCTTCACAAGTGTGTGCAAAGTTGTAGTAAAAATAAATAAATAAATGAATGAATGAATACAAAAATACAAAAAATGAATAAAAACATATGAAAGGAGCATCTGTTCAAAGATGATTTCAGGGTTCCATGATCCTTTGCCCATATGGAGTGGACATTAGGAATTAAGAACCTTCTCTTCTCAAATAAGAATATCGATGGCACGTAACCTGGGTGCGATTCCCCCATGGATTCAATTTTTTTAATCTACGTATACGTATATACATTTACATATGTTTGAATGCCTTTGGTAACCACATTTCATGCTGGCTTGTATTTTTTTTTCTTCGTGGGTGGCCAGCGGTGGTGCCATCTTCATTGTTTACAACTGTAGAGTCGATCTGGAACCACACCAAGTTCACAGGGGATGATGGGTCCTTGAAAGACTCTGTTTGGCGATGCCAATGCCTTTGTACGCTTGTGGGACTTGGACTCTAACCACTAACCTAAAACAATGAACGGACATCTTTGGCATTAGTTCTATTTGGAGGATCATTTGGTACCAGTGGAATGACTTTGTGTCAAATGAGCAGTTACTTAGGGAGACTCAGATGAAGACTATCATTTGGGTTGTGAGCGAACATCATCTATGACATTCTGGACGTGTGGTGCATTTCTCTGGGGATGATCCAGCGTGGAGGTGCATCAGTGTTAACTGGAGACCACCAAAGGGGGCGCAAAGGTTTTACTTGGCTGTGGCACACACATAGATACTTTTGAGTGGCTGGGATGAACCAGTTGTCCTCCTGGGTGCTTGCTACAATCCACAGCAGTCCTGTGGTATGTTGGATGTGGTGACATGTGAAACCAGCTCATATTTAACAAACCAGCTGTTTAAAAAAGTAATTTAGGATCAAAAATATCATTATGATGTTGCAATCGTGCTCTCTTCGCTGTTTGTCCTCCAGTGCAATGTCTCCTTTTTAGCAGAGGAAGAGGATGGATGAAGAGGAAGAAGGCGTGTCTCGTGTTGGGCGTCACGAGACGGTGGCAAGAGACGAGTCGCTTGAACACCCAACTTCCTGCGAGCGAAAGGAGGAAGAGGAGGGACAAACATCAAGGGGACAGACAGACAGACGCATACAGTATGTTGATAATGACCTCTGACCTCCCAGTGAGAGGAGGCTGCAGTTTGTCACTTATCCAATAGATGGTGCTATGCACCTGTCATTTGTCAGAATTGTGTGGCATCTGCAGGTTAAGTTTGAAATTAAATGATGCCACCTGAATGTTCCGTCACATTCTGCTGAGACGTCCACCGTTAGTCTCTCTGACATCTGGTGTAACGTTGCGTGTTTTCTGTGCAGCACCAGAGGTGCGGAAGTGCTGAAGATCAGGATTCAAATATGAGTTTGCAGGGAAAGTTGAAATCCTCATCATCACACCTGGAGGGGGCGTGTCCACATCCTGATGACGTCGGATGGGGTATAAAACAGAGGTGTGCAGCTCTCATTTTGTTCAGCTGAGTGCAGAGGATCCAGTGGGCATCAGGTGTGCGTGCTGACTGTGTGAAGATGAAACTGTGTGTGGTTTTTGTGCCCGTGCTGCTGCTGGCTCTGCATCTCTCACTGCAGGTTGGATTCTTACTTGTGTTTTACTATAGCAGGAGTTTAGCACAACAGCTTGTGTGTGTAGGACTTTTTTTTTTTTTTACTTGAAGTTGTAACAGGTGACTGGTAACTTTTAAAGTTCAGTTGTATAATGTATGTGGACATGATCCTGAAAGTAATTAGTACAAACCAGCTTCTTAAGCTGCAGCTAATGAAGTGAAGTTGTCAGTGAAATATCACTAGACATGGATGTCTAGCAGACTATTAAGATCTTTAAACAAACTAGTTTTAGTGAACTTAAACTTCAATAGATTGAACTTTCCTACCTACTCTGCTAGTATGTGTTTGGTTTATGTGGCAAAAAGTGAGGCATGAACAAATATCCCACTGGTTAGTCTGTCACAAATGGGGCAGCTTAAAGTGGCCAGTTTTCTTCATATTTTGTCATTCACTTAATGAGAAGGTACTTGTTTTAAATGTCCAGCATTATGGTAAATGTAGTAGTCTGCTTTTTGTTTTTAAAAAGTAGTCAAAATTGTTGTGTGTAACAGTTTACACAATTATCCATATACAACCTATAGTTAGGCTGAGGTTGCACAGAGGAAGAAAAATGAACTATATTAAGATGTGGTCTTAAATGTAAGCCTTGTTACACTTGTGGGGTTTTGGCCATTTTATGTACCAACTTAAAGCATTGATAAAATGCCATTTACCATGATTTGGACCTGATTATTGGACACTATTTGAAACATGAGGTTCTCACACTGTCATTGATAAAAGATGGAGGGGGAAAGAATGTGCTTTTCTTAAAATTGCCCAAATGACTTCACCTAAAATCCCAGACTGGAGCCACACCTGCTACATTTCTCCATGTGATGCCATGTGGAGCTTTGTCAGGAAGGGCATCGGTATAAAAAACAAACTTGTGCCAATTCAATGTTCAGATCCACCTTGGATCTGCTCTGGTGACCCAGAGTGAAAACAAGTGAAGGGTCTTACTAATGTACCTGTGCAACACCCCATAGATGTAGTTTCCACTTCATGAATTAAGGAAGACTTGGCCACCTCTGGAACACTGGATACTCAATGTGCTTCTTGGTTTGCTAAACTTGATTGACTCTGCTTATAAATGTACACCAGAGTATGAAAAATGTAGATGTTTCTGGGGATGACTCACTTTCTGTACTTTAATTTGGTGATGACAACCCAGTAGTTGGTGTCTGGGGACTTGTTGATCTGTGCTATGTGGGGTCTCAGACTCCTTCAGAATGCTGACTGTCTTTCTAGAATAGTGGCGTCCAGAGTAATGCAGAAAGGATGTTAATCAGTGTAATCACCTGCTGATGTCAGTGGCTGCAACAAAAAACTGCACCATTTTGGCACTCTGTGGACTGTCCCAGTGTTGAAAGATTAAGTGACTTTACTACATGTGGGGTCTGTCTGTGTAAATCATGATTCTAAAGGTTGGTAACTGGTTAAAATGACAAACTTGACTTTCAACTGAGCACCTATAAGCAAAGATTGCTTCACTTGGGATGCTTGCATGGCAGAACCTATGGGAAATGTGCAGAGATGCTGAATTATTGAAACTTCCACACTGCACTTGCATTTCAGTAAAACTAAATCTAAGTTGCAAGCTTACTGGGTAGTTTAGCACCTTATTAAAGTGTCCTTGCAAAAGGTACCTACAGTCTGAAGCACAACTCTTGCACTGGCTGGAGATGAGTAGTGAGATCTTGTGGGTCTCCTCAGCCCTGTCCAAATGATGCAACATGCAATGCATCATTGCAAGTGGCAGTTGCAAATACTCTGTTGCTATGATCCAAAATATGGCTAAAGGGCACGTCAGGTCCAGCATGGTGGAAACTTAATTTTGTGAGGTTTTATTTTAAGAGACAGGTGAACAAGAGCATTAAATTAATGCTGTGGACTTCCTGTGTTACAGGTGCAGAGTCTGAACACCACAGCCAAGCCACTGAACGTGACTACGTCAAACATGACTGTGTCAAGCTACACCACGATGTCCAGTTTCAACACTTCAGTGAACACGACCAGAAACGGCTCTCCACAGAGCGAGGCCTTCACACTGCTGCTCCCAGCCGCACTCGTGGCTGCTGTCCTCAGCGGTAGTTCTTAGTAACTGGACGATTGGCATCTGCACATGAGACACCACCAAATGGCTGGATTTTGGGCCTCACACTGTTCAAAGAGCACATCTAAAAATTCACTCTACTGTAATGTTTTAAAATCCACAAATGTGATTGGAACGAGTCTGACGCAAACCCACGTCGCTACGAATGAATGGCAGACTGTTCACCTGTTGTGCACGAGAGCTGGAGACGCACATGGCCGCTCTTCAGTTATGTCTTCTGCAGGAAGTCTTCATGGACTTGAGTAAAATGCCCTTGAAACACCTGAAGGAGGGGGAACAGAAGCGGACTTGTGCCCGTTGCTCGAATCGTGTTATGATGCGTTATGGCCTAAAGTAATGGAGAGAATTTTGTATTACAAACTGAAATCAAACATTAGAAAAATGTACAATAAAGGTTTTGATTGTGGATAACTTGTACTTTTTTTATTAAAGCAGTAAAATGTGGATCAAATACAGCCTTGACATGAACTGGCCGAGTTACCAGTTTCTCCTGGAGCTAAAGTACTAGGTTGTGCTGTAGAAAAGCCTGGTGGATTAAGTTGGTCTTTGCTGCAGTAGACCAGCATGTCTAAGCTTGCCAGCTCATGGGCCCACTTTAATATAAAAGCTCCCATTGGGTACCAACACAGGTCAGTGCCTGTAACATGCTAGTCCTACATGCATTAATCCTGGAAACTCAAGTCTTATAACTTGAATACTTCAGCATTCAACTCTGAAATGTGAAACTACAAAAAGCAATCAGTTTGTGCAGCAGGGCTGAAATTGCTTTGGACCATTGGCATACCTCAGACACATTAAAGGGTGAGGACCAATCATCAGTTAAAGTAACTTTTCCAAATTCATAAAATGTAACCAATGGGAATGCCAATAGCCTACTGAATGGAAGACTGATGGGTCTTACCACCCCTAAACACATGGGTATATAGAATCACTTCTGTCTTGGGACCAACACATGGATGAACCAGAACCCAAATTACACTCATGGTGATAAAACAGGATTTTATTTAAAGTGGTGCACTTTACCAAAGATTTCAGGAATATAAGGAGCCAACTCCTTGGACACGCTATGCTACAAACTGTAGCGTACTGAGAACAGTCACTTAAGAGGCTCAGTACCTTAGTGGTTAGCAGTTTCCTCAGTAAGTAGTTCCTGGTCTTGCTTCCCACTTGGGCCTTTGTGTTTGTGTAGGTTGCCTTCTCCCACTTCCAAAGACATGCAGGTTGAGTTTGACTCTAAACTGAAAGTGTGAGATTGTCAGTTTGTCCATATGTGGTCCTGTGATAGACTGGCATGCTGGCTAGGAGTGCTCAATAACTATGTATAGGCTTCAACTCCAATCAGAACAGGGCCTAGATGTAGGCCGGTGATAGGTGTCCTGTCAAGGCTGCATCCTGGCTTATGCCCAGTCACTACTGGGGTAGTATTGTTTCTCCCCCAATGAACCTTGACTGATGTAAGCAATTACAGAAAATTAATTTTAAATTCACCTGGAACATTACTGGTTACACTTAAAATAGCCCGAAATGAAGTAAACCACTTTACAGACATTACGGTTGTTGAATAAATGAAACAAGACGTGATTTGCCAAAAGTCAACATTCTGAATATTGACAGTTCTGGCCACTCGGTGAACTTCACTTGTTTTTCTGTTGTCATAAATGTCCATTTTATATAAAGGCACAGCTTCAGAGTGGAATTTTACTTGTTTCACCGTGAAGCAGGTTCATGCGGGTTTTTTTTTTTTTGTTGTTGGACTATATACTTTTTTCCTCACCAGTTGCTCTTGCCCTCCTTCCACTGCTGTGGTTTCACCTGTTGCCAAGCAATGCTGTGTGGTGAAATTGGACCTGGTTTCTGCAGCTCCATGTTGCCACAGAAATTCTTCAATCCACAGAACACGTATTTACTGTTTGAAATATGCAGTACCATTAATAACGGGCATTGTCAAATTATTTAGGAAGAAAATACACAAACATGTTTTAGATTCCAATTCTGAAACCTTTAACCTAATTCTCAGTTCATTCTGACACATCAGGTGACCAACATATCACTAATGTAACATGGGTCAAAGTTGTATTTGTGCAGGGTTGCGTGAGTCTCAGTTTTGGGGTATTTGTGGCCTTACAAGAATAAATGGGATTCTTAGACTATGGGCACATATGTCCTATGATCACATTGTATGAAAAACAGAAAAAAGGGTAAATTTCACACTTTTATAGTTATCTTTACAATGAAAGTGTGTTAAGAAATTTGTTCTAGTAGTCTGATGACTTTTTCACCTTTTTTCAGCATCATTATATGCAAATATTGCCGTTTTGTGCTTGTCCCACACCCAGACTTTTGATCTTCAATGATAAAAATGAATGGTAAAGAAACATTTTTTCTAATGTTTTAAAATATCTCTGAATAAAATATCAGTAAAATAATCAAAACATAATTGGCGTTTTCAATGTCATAGAACTTGTGATTTTTTTAAACAAAATGTAGTTGTCCCACACTATTGCCGTAATTTCCACCACAACACTGTAATGTCCCTTTAAACAGTTTGTATGAACGATTGTTTGGGTAGTTTCTATGGAGATAAACAGTGACATCAGAGCACATGTATATAGTGCCAAATCACAACAAACAGTTGCCCCAAGGCGCTTTATATTGTAAGGCAATGGTGTGGTGGAAATTACATTTACAAGGCCAATAGTGCCTGTAGTTAAAGAATCAGCCAAATATTGTTCTGTGCACACAAAGGCAGGATGTGAACAGCCAACACATTAGTCTTAATAATTGACTAAGAGTTGGTGAATAATTAAAGAGTAGCTGCCTCCTCTTTCACCTGCTGCTTGGGCTTTGCCATCAAAGGCCCCCTCTATCTCAAAGCCTGACTGGAGGAATTCACCTGGCGTCGCTCCCCCGCCCCTTTTCCTGCAGACCCACTCCTGATCCGTGTGGGAATAACATCCCACCCTGCATCACCTGACAATAGGTGGATTGTAAAGCTCCTCTTATCTACTCACATGAGGAGCTTCAGTCCATGATGCCCCCCCCCACAGTGCCTCCCACCATGTAGTCCTCATGCACACACCCTTATGTTTTTGTCTAATTTGATGATCCCGAGTGCCTCAGTTTTATTGTGGCTATAATCCAAAGCTAAAGCAGCCTGATGTAAATCTAACTACAGGACCTCAATAAAACGGTCCTTTCAGATTTTTATGTGTTCATTATTTTATGGCATGTGAACAGTGAACTTAAATAAAATTGTAGATGATTCACACAAAAAGGAAATTAAATTATATACTTCAAATATAAAAATGAAATATCTGTAGTATTCCCTGATAAAAGTACAAATGCAAAACTCAAAGTAGTTGCCGTGCAGTGGCGGCACCAATGGGGGCTTAAGCTCCCCCAATAATTAGCCAAGCTCCCCCCTCAGCCCCCCCAATAATTCTGCCAATAATGTGAATAGGTACTGACATATTTGTGGATCTCAACTGCAGTTTTGCCCTGAGAATGTCTCAATATTGTGTAACTGAGCAAAGTGATGAATGTGTGTGTTCGGTGATCCACCAATGCTGAATCACCCTTCACAAACAGAATTTTCAGTTTTGCAAATAAACATTAATTTGTAAAAACCCACACACGTTACAAATCAGAAATTTGTGTTTGTGGATCACAAAGCAGTGTACAAATCAAAGGATATTTGTAAATCACCCTCTGTGCATTTGCAAGTATTAATGAGACAAATTTAACTCCATACTCCAAAAATTTAGGTTTCCTAAATATTTATTACGACCACTCTTAAAACTTCACTTACAACTAAGTTTTTCAGGCTATATCTTTTACTTACTTTTATCGAATGGTTATGACCTAGGTGTTAAATTGGCAGTAAATCTTTGATATAGGCGATTTGTGTAAGGTTGATTTCATGCATTGTCTTGAGCATCATTTCAATGAATTCAGTTTGTATACCTATGTGCAAGTTTACTGAACTTATAATCATTCTGTGATGTGTGTGTGCATTGATACCACATTTTAGAGGAGCACGGGTGACTAAAACATATGCCTTGGTATTTATAAAGCAATTTACTATATATTGTTCATTTCAATGACATTTTGTGGAGCCCCTACAACTTTTACCCCAGCACCCCCAACAAAAAGTTTCTGGTGCTGCCACTGTTGCTGTGAGTGGAGAAAAATTTAGGCAGTTGTTTCGATTGGTCCAAAGAAAAAAGACATAGCCAAGAGTTTCTCTGAACACAGATGCAAGACCTGAGTCTATATTTGAAATATTTTGTTTTTAACAGTGTCGCTCTGTACAGTGGCTCTTCCATCTCTTTGAGGTGATTCCTGTTGACTTTGCGTGACCTGTCAGTTGCGTGTATAAGCTCCAACAGGAGGACAAATGTATGATTTTCAGGGTTAGAAATGTAAATCCCTTCAGCATTTTACTTGTGTTCACTCGGGATCTGCATGTTAATTTGGCACAAGTTTTGCCCTTTCTGACGCTACACCATATTTGAGAATGGCCAGGGGTTTGAACCGGGAACCTTCCATACTGCAAACAAGCACATTTAGCCGCTTATCCTTCACCGCTGCCTTTTTTGAAATAAAGTTTAATGGTCAAAATCGACACTTCAAACACATCTTGATTGTTCTGTTCCATGGTGGTGGTGCACAGAGACACAAGTACAAATATCATCGCAGTCCAAGTACTGATGGACCTAAAGCGTACACGTGGTTTTGAAGTGACATGGAGCTTGAAATGAGCTCATTCATCAGTTGTTTTTAATTATTTCCAAAGCCTAGGTTTGCTGGTCACCATGATCTCTGCTGCTTGTTGTTAGTTGCAGCTCCACTGCCTGGTTACCAAGTTATCTCTGTACATGGCAAACTTTGAATTTAGACCAGTCTGTGTGTGGGTGTGTGTACACAACTGGGTGTGAGAATGTGTGTGTGAGGTTGTGTGGGGGACGATATGAGACTGCATGCGTGAGACTGTGGGCGTGTGCGGATGCATTTATGACTGTCTGTGAAAGTGTGTGTGAATGTGTGTGACTATGTGTGTGTGGACCCCAGGACGCTGGATGACCCGACCCTGACTGTAACATAAATGCTTGCATGGTCATCTCAACAATTGCCCCCCCCCCCCCCCCCCCTTTTCTGTTTCTTCACATTTATAAAACCTTTGTAATTGCTAGAATGGCCCAAGCAGAGGGTCACCCCTCTGAGTCTGGTCTGCTTGAAGTTTCTTCCTCAGTATCATTAGAGGGAGTTTTTCCTTATCCCTGCCGCCTGTGTGTTTGCTCCGGGGGTTGGTAAGGTTAGACCTTACGTGTGTGTCACACCCTGAGGCAGCATTGTTGTGATTTAGTGCTACATAAAATGAAATAAATTGAACAGATTCTCTTCCATCACTATAATGTGATTTTCACTGGTTCCACTTGAGTCCCACAGCACATGGACAGTTGAAGGTGTCTGTGCTGAGATCTGTTTCCAGCACATGATCTGTGCTGACTTATTGATGAGCCACAGCACTGCTGTTTTAGGTTCCACGATGTGTGGACTGAAGCTGAATCTGTGGTGTGTTTGTTTTCGGGGACGGTGGTCGTGTCATGTGTGGTCTGTTAACAGAAAAGTCACTGACTGCGACAAACCACAGATGACACTGGATTTTGCTCGACAGAGCGAGACGGTGAAACCCATGATGTGCCCTTCACCTCTCCCTGATCCCCTGACAAACACCCCCCCATGGCCCCGCCTCCAAAAGCAGGTTTCCCCTTACAGGTGCACAGGAGGCAAAGTGTGCAGTGACAGGAAGGAGGCGTGGCTCGTGCTGTCACAGCCTGAACCCTTCTACTGGTCACTGGACAAAACTGCACACTGCTCTATGAGTGTGTGTGTGTGTGTCCATCCTCAGGAATGTTCAGCATCAAAACACAGCACTTACCTCTGTGAAGGTGAGCAGTTTCACATAGAAAAAAAAAAAAAATTCTACGATGTGATCTAAAAGAAAAACAAAATTCAAACAGAATATTTTCTGTTGAATAATTATTCATTCATTCATCTTCTACCGCTTAGTCCAATTAAGGGTCGCGGGGGGCTGGAGCCTATCCCAGCAGTCATAGAACGCAAGGCGGGGTACACCCAGGACAGGGCGCCAGTCTGTCGCAGGGCCACAAATAGACAAACAAACACAGACACACCCAAACACACACCTATGGACATTTAAAAAAAAAAAAAAAAGACTCCAATCCACCTAACCCGCATGTCTTTGGATGTGGGAGGAAACCGGAGCACCCGGAGGAAACCCACGCAAACACGGGGAGAACATGCAAACTCCACACAGAAAGGCCACGGGAATTGAACCCACGACCTTCTTGCTGTGAGGCAACAGTGCTAACCACTAAGCCACCGTGCTGCCAATAATTATTCAATCACTTTAAAATAACACTTAACTAAATCATTATTCATCAGTGGAAACTTATCAGCTGTGATATATTATTTCAAGTTTGGTTAAACATTAAGAAATGTAAAAAATAAGGCCCAATGTTATAAATCTGTCTAGAGCAGGGCACGCTCAACACAAGAATGAGCACTGTGGATGAAGGAGCCTCATGAGGGAAGCCACCAAGACACCTATTGCAACTCTGAAGGAGTTACAAACTTAAACTGTGCATTCAACATTTTCCATTGCTTCACTAGTTATAGCTTCATGGTAGCGTGGAACAGTCATAAACTTTGTTAATAAGATATACTGAAAAGGCCAAAGTGTTCCATGTGCCTTCTAGCAAACTGTAGCTGAGGTTCCTTATGTTTTCTTACTAAGAGTCCGGCTCTGTTATATTCTACCACAAACTGGAACATATTCAGTGACTTGGGAAATGTTCATGTATCCATCCCCTGACTTGTCTAAAGAAAATAGGGTTGCAAAAGTGAATAATTGTATTTACAATGATCCTTATATTTATTTTTTCAAATTGGTTATGGTCTCTGAAAACAGAGGGTTATGTATAAAAATGGCCGTAATTCCTAAATAGATATTTTTCACAACTATAAGTTATGCTTGTGAAGACAAATTGCTGTTCTTCTGTCCATCTGTACAGCGAAACCTTCAGTGTCCTGAAATTCAGCCACTGCAAAACTTTCAAAATCAAAGTTTTTATACAATAATACTGGGAGGTATTAATGTATTAATTTCTGCTTTTTTTTCTTTTCTCTCTGAGGTGCAGCTCCATCCAGAGATGGGTGTGGTGTCTGTTCCAGAATTGTTTTGTAATTTATGTCTGTAGCATAGCCCAAGCAGAGGGTCATCCCTTTGAGTCTGGTCTGCTTGAGGTTTCTTCCTCAGAGGGAGTTTTTCCTTACCACTGTTGCTCTGGGGGTTAGTAAGGTTAGACCTTACTTGTATGAAGCACCTTGAGGCAACCTTGTTGTTATTTGACGCTATATAAATACATGAAAATGAGGTCAAAGATCTGCCTGCCAAAAAAAATTGTGAATTTCCGATATTTAAAAATGCCTCCTTTTTTAAACTGCAGTTTGGGTTTCAAGTAGGAAGTTCACAGAAGCTCTGAAATGCTCACATCGCCTGCCAGATGGTGACAAAAGCTGCTCAAATGTGCAGCAAGGTCTTGACTGTTTATTCATTTGAGAAGTCAAAAACAAAATAAAAATAGCCAAAAATAAACTTACAGTTGTGTCCCCGATCTTATGACGGTGCATGTCAGAACACAAACCATGCATGAAGTCAAAGGAATTGTCTGTAGACCTGCAAGACAGGATTGTCTCAAGGCACAAATTTGGGGAAGGGTGCAAAAAACATTTCTGTTGCTTTGAAGGTCCAAATGAGCACAGTGGCCTCCATCATCCATAAATGGAAGAAATTCGGATCAACCAGGACTCTTCCTAGTGCTGGCCGCCCATCAAAACTGAGCGATCAGGGGAGAAGGGCCTTAATCAGAGAGGTGACCAAGAACCCGAGGTACTTATGTACATGTGATTTTGTATTTTTTTATTTTTAATAAATTTGCAAAAATTACAAAAAACCTTTTTCTTGTTGTTATTATTATGGGGTAGAATTTTGAGGGGGAAAAATTAATTTACTCAATTTTGGAATATGGCTGTAACATAAAATGTGGAAAACGTGAACTGCTGTGAATACTTTCCGGATGCACTGTACACAGGAAATGTAGCATAGCGCAAGTTCTACCAGGAAGACTCAGGTTTCAAGCTTTCATTTACATTTGCTAATTAGTAACAGAAGTACCTCTAATTAGAAGCAGCTGGTCCACAACTGAGTCATCAACCACAACCAACAGGGAACGTCAAAGCCATTTAAAGAGATCAATCCTGACTCATCTATTTGCTGCTTGCAGTTGCTGTCCAGGACTTTGCCTCCTCCAACCCGCTGCCTCCAGTTGGTCCCTGTTGCTGTCCTGAGTCACACTTCCTCTGCTCTGCCACCTCCTATTGGTTCCTATTTGCTGCCAGGGTTGCTGGCCATGCATCTGCCTTCTCCTCCCAAACTCCTATGCTTGGTTCCTGTTTCACACCCTGGTTGCTGACCTGCACTGCACCTTTCTGCACCTCACTGCCACCAATTGGTCCCTGTCTGATGCCAGGGGTAGGCTCTGCCCTGCCTTCTCCCAATGGCATTATTTGAGTTTGACATCCCCTGATGCTGTCGGGAGTGGGGCTGACCCCAAAGTACATTTTTTTTAATCTATGGAATAAATGTTTTACAGTCTCTAATCTCCTGAGTCTTGATGGTAGACCTAATCATACCAGGTAGACAGAGGCAATGTGGGTCAGCAACTGGAGATTAAACACAGGAAAAATGTGAAAAAGCAGACATGAAAACAAGACAATCCGGAAGAATATATATATTATACAAATAATGGATGGTAAGGAGTCCAACATAGAGAAATATTGGATGAAGAAAAGTTATATTGGACAGCCAAGTATTTATATTGGACGAGGCGCAGCTGTGAATCCAATATTTCTCTATGTTGGACAACTTGCCATCCATCAATTGCTATGTTCTCCACCCCCCTCCCAAATTAAGCAAACAACAAAGAGTCAAGTAAATTAGATCAATTTATTTTGTTGTGAACAGCATATGATTGATTCTGATGCGAGGAATGCTTCTAAAACCTCAGCAGCATGCTTGTCTACCTTCTTAGTGTTTTTGGCATCCTTGGAGTTCAATATTTCCTCCGCTGTGAACTCAGCAAACCTCGCTGGCAGACGATTTTCTGCTGTTGTTGATATGTTTGTTGCCATTTTTTCAACCAGCGTCTGTCAGCTAGTTCCTGACCTTCGTATGCCGCACTCTGATTGGCTAGTTGTTGGCAGTAAGCTCTAACGCTATTGGTCAGTGGGAACCGATCCAATATAACTTTTGGTCCTAGCCTTTGATCCAACATAACTTTCTGACGCCAAGCATGCCAAAATACAGGTAAATGATGGACAGAAAGGCTAATCTGTGATTGACTATTGCAATCTGAGTGGAGAACACACACACACACACACACACACACACACACACACATATATATATATATATATATATATATATATATATATATAAAATCAACTTTGTTTCTGACTCCATTTGTTAAATATCACTATACCAGCAAATATCAGGATTGCTGACTGTTAAATGCATCTTGAATTTGTCTGTTTTGATGATGAATTGCTTTCAGAACACAGGAAACATCCCTTTCACTCTTGTAATTTATTCTGCATCGTGGCAGATGTGTGCTGCATAACCACATCCTGTATGGAACTTGAGAAACACTGAAAGAAAACGCATGCATCCACACATGCAGTTCTTATTGTTAACGGTATAAAGTGAACATTGACTCTCAACTGGAAGATGCTTTAAATTGAGCACCGTTGTTCTCTACGTTTTCTTCTCCTTTCCAGAGTGACTTCCCGTAAATGTGCACGTTGAATATAAACATATACATTTTTATTACTATGAGAGTTTGTTTTAAATTGCATAAAGATCATCACAGGGAGCTTCACTTCCACTGTGGTCCAGGTTTGGTGTGGCCGTGGTGGGGTGGTTGCACTGCTGTACAAATTTCAGTTAATAAGTCATTTTCAGTTCCTCTTTCTCTGCCAGCCAGGTTTATTTTCTCTGCATCTGTTATTCACTTTGCCAGCAAGATTACTGAAAAAAATAACAGACCAATTTCACCAAACCTGGTGTGGCAAGGATGGGTTGAAAACAGATGTTGTAACATCTCATTTGGTAAATTCAGATGAAGAGCAAATTTCATGATGTTTTAAAATCTGTTTAATATCTGAAGACAGTTGGTCTTATGAATAAACAAATTGTACAAAGCTGGTAAAAACACTGGTCTTTATTTTAGTAAGTACCATGTGACATGGGCAGCAGGCATTATTTTTTGAACTGCCACTGCAGCAGTGCTGGATTTACCAGACTCAGTTCTTGTGAAGGAGCTGCACAATAATGGAGCATAATCACCACATATTACACAGAATCTATAGTCTGACTCCACATATTAATTCATTTCACGTTATCTGACTGTGCAATGATTTCCAGGCTAAAGGAGAACTCACACTTCTGGCGGAGCTTTTCTGGCATCCCTGTGGAGGTTGGGGGCATTGAACCAGAATGGGCAACGTTCAACGCTTCCATTGCTGAAGCTACAGCAGGGAGCTGTGGCCTGAAGGTCTTTTAAGTGTCTCAAGGGGCGGCAACCCTTGAACACCGTGGTGGACACCAGTGGTCAGGGAAGCTGTCTGACTGAAGAAGGAGTCCTTCCAGGATATGTTATCTCTGAGGACTCCAGAAGTAGCTGCAAGGTACTGACAGGCCTGAAGGGCGGCAGCCTTTGCTGTGAGGGTGGCAAAGCAGCGGGTGCGGGAGAAGTTCAGAGTAACCATGGAGAAGGACTTTCGGTCGGCACCAAGATGCTTCTGGTGGACTGTGAGGCATCTCAGGAGAGGAAAACAGGGAACCATCCAAGCTGCCTACAGTAAGGATGGGACTCCGTTGACCTCAACTGGGGATGTAATCCGGTGCTGGAAGGAACACTTTGAGGAACTCCTGCATCAGACCAGAGTGCCCTCTATATTAGAGGCAGAGCTGGAAGCTGATGGAGGATTATCATCAATTCCCTTGGTGGAGGTCACTGAAGTAGTCAAACAACTCCACAGTGGCAAGGCCCTGGAAGTTGATGAGATCCGTCCAGAAATGCTGAATGTTCTGGGTGTGAAGGGACTATCTTGGATGAGACGTCTCTTCAATATTGCATTGAGGTCTGGGACAGTACCTAAGGAGTGGCAAACTGGGGTGGTGGTCCCCATATTTAAAAAAGGGGTCCAGAGAGTGTGTCCTCGCTACAGCGGCATCACACTTCTCAGCCTCGGTGGTAAAGTCTACTCCAGGGTGCTGGAAAGGAGGGTTCAAGCCGATAGTCGAACCTCTGATTGAAGAGGAACAATGCGGGTTCCATCCTGGTCGTGGAACAACCGACCAGGATGGAACCCGCATTCATTCTTCACTCTCACAAGGATCCTGGAGGGTGCCTGGGAGTATGCCCACCCAGTCTACGTCTTTTGTGGACTTGGAGAAGGCGTATGAATGGGTATACCTGGAGATACTGTGGGAGGTGCTGTGGGAGTATGGAGTCAGGGGGTCCCTTCTCAGGGCCATCCAATCTCTACTCACAAAGTGAGAGCTGTGTTCGGTTCTCAGCAGTTAAGTCAGACTCGTTTCCTGTCGGGGTTCGCTTCCGCCAGGGCTGCGCCTTGTCAACAATCCTGTTTGTGATATTTATGGACAAGATATTGAGGTGTAGTCGGGGGGGGTCCACTTTTGTGGGCTCAGGGTCTCATCACTGCTTTTGCAGATGATGTGGTCCTGTTGGCTTCATCGGTCTGTGACCTCCAGCACTCACTGGATCATTTCGCAGCTGAGTGTGAAGCGGCTGGGATGAAGATTAGCACCTCTAAATCTGAGGCCATGGTTCTAAGATGATGGATGGCCTACTCTGGGTAAGGAATGAGGTCTTGCCCCAAGTGAAGGAGTTCAAGTACCTCGGGGTCTTGTTCATGAGTGAGGGGACAATGGAGTGTGAGATTGGCCGGAGAATCAGCGTAGCAGGGGCGGTGTTTCATTCGCTCTACCGTACTGAAGGAAAGCGGAGCTTGTTAACCCCCACAATGTGAATCAGCTGCAAATAATGAATTATCTGCAAACTGTGAATCCTGAAAAATATCTTCCGAAATGTGAACAGATATCTTGCCAAAGGTGAATTTCTTCATGATTTGGTGTATGTGCTTGGCTGAGGAGCCAGTGGTGTGACGCTATCATCTGTGTGATTATAAATGCACACCTCTCACCTTCATGGCCCCACAGGGCTTTGCGCTGCCCCTCGACGTGCGCACGTGTTAGAATCTTTCATGTTCCCTATTAATGGGTGAACATCCAACACTTGGTGAATTCTGCTTCATGGTGATAGGAAAAGTCGACAATGAAGGAGCAACAAGTGATGTCGTTATTGAACACTTGGCCACCACGTGCCAGTTAGTCCTGTGGTAA
This sequence comes from Thalassophryne amazonica, assembly GCF_902500255.1. Lineage (NCBI taxonomy): Eukaryota > Metazoa > Chordata > Actinopteri > Batrachoidiformes > Batrachoididae > Thalassophryne > Thalassophryne amazonica. Next base: position 29,900,229 of record NC_047121.1, read on the forward strand.
CTTTTCTGACACCTCCTGCTTAAATCCAAAAAGTGAGAAGGACCGTGAGGCCCCGCTTTCACAGTCTATTTATACAGAAAATCAAGATCAAGCGAGCTTTTGCTCTTCTGCTCCACGGTTTCTGTTTCACCGCCCCAGTCAAACTCCCCACCTGCCACTGTCCCTGGAGCGGGTTAGGACCAGCGGGGCCGATGTTGCCAACAGAACGGTCCCCTCTAAAAATCGGTCCACCCCTGCCTTCACTGCGCATGCATCATTTCTGTGCGTCAGCCGCAGTTCACTGATTATAACCTCGTTTCTGCTTAAAACTGCACTCCAGTCATCATCAATGTCAGTGACAGATATCTGAAGCTTTTGTACAACAATCACTTCCACATAAATTCAGCATTATTTCATAATCAAAGACGGAGGAAGTGATCAGAGCGCAGCAGCCAGACGTGCAGCTGCTGCTGTGTTCACTGCGCCTCCGTGACTTCAAAGCGTCAGTAGCTGCATTTGACAGGTGTACGGCCCCAGTCAAATTCCCCACCTGCCACTGTCCCCAGAGCGTGTTATGCCCAGCGGGGGTTGGCCGCTTGACACCAGAAGCAAGAGCCTGCATGGGGCTCCGCCCCCTCTTTTTTTTTTTTTTAATAAATGGAGCTAGGGTTTGCGATCAAGACTTCATGGAGTAATTGATCCATGAAATGAAATCTGTAAACTACTTAAACTGAAAGAAAATATATATCATGAATGAAATTCACGTTTTGCGACTTACGTTTTATGAGACGTGTTCAAGTTTTGTGGGAAATTTTGTTCATGTTTGCAACAAAATTTTTATTAACGGTTCGGGGATATTCAGTTTGTGTAAATGTTCATTAATGGTTTGCAGATAATTCACCATTTGCAGTAGATTCACATTTTGGGGGTCAACAAACTGAGCCAAAAGGCCAAGTTCTCGATCTGCTGGTCAATCTTGGTTCCTACTCTCACCTGTGTTCACGATGGTTGGGTCATGACCAAAAGAACTAGATTGTGGAAGCAAATGGGCCTACTCAGGAGGGTGGCTGGTGTCTCCCTTAGAGATAAGGTGAGAAGCTCAGTCATCCATGAAGAGCCGCTGCTCCTTCACAATGAAAGGAGCCAGATGAGGTGGTTCGGGCATCTGGTAAGGATGCCCCCTGGGTGTGTCCCTAGGGAGGGGTTCCAGGCGCGTCCATCTGGGAGGAGACCCCAGGGAAGACCCAGGACTAGGTAGAGACTAGATCTCCACACTGTCCTGGGGACGCCTTGGTGTTCTCCAATCAGAGGTGGAATGTGGTCCGGGAAAGGGAAGTCTGGGGTCGTCTGTTGGAGCTGTTGCCCCTGTGACCCGATCCCGGATAAGCAGTTGGAGATGAGTGAATAAGTGAGGAGAAGTCCACCGCAGGGCTTCGTTTGTCCTCAAACCTGCAGCAGCCTGTCATCTGCATCATTCTGTTATGTTTGTTGTCTTTGAAGGCGGAGCCTATAGAGCAGAGGAGGGTTTGCTTAAAAAGTTGCTGAAAGTTCACCTACAATTTGCAAGAAGGTACATCTGAGATGCAAGCCTACATTTGATGTTTCAGTGAAAGAAGACTTTCCTCTGTACCACTTCATCATGAAGCTGTATAACAGGAGATACAAAATGCAGAATTTGCACTGTGCACAATTTCTTCAATCACAGCCACAGAAGCCTAAAACTTCTTCTGGGTTGTCTGGGTGTCTTTCCTCACTCTTCACCTTCTTGCACAGTCACTCAGTTTTTGAGAACTGTCTATTCCACACAAATTTACCATAGAGTGCCATACTGTTTGTATTTCTTCATAATTGATGTAAATAAAGTCCAAGACATATTCAGTGACTTGGAAATGTTCATGTATCCATCCCCTGACTTGCCTGAAGAAAACTGGCAATTAAACTGATTATTTACAGGTATTATACTAAAGGAGCTGATTACTTATGCAACCCATCATCTTGGCTTTTATATTTTTATTAATTTATATCAAGTTGTAGAGATATACTTTCACTTTAAGATAATTTTAGAATTTTTTATATTGAGAAGCCTGATTTACTTTTGTATTTGAAATGCCATCAATAAATTAAAATGCATGAAATACCAAGGGGTTGAATACTTTTGCAAGCCGCTGTATGTCTTGGATTTTATTTAAACCAGTTATATAGAAATACAAACAGTATGGCACTCTATGGTAAATCTGTGTGGAGCAGATAGTTCTCAAAAACTAAGAGACTGTACAAGGAGATGAGTGAGGAAAGCCACCAAGACAACTCTAAAGACGTTATATGCTTCTGTGGCTGTGACAGATGCACATACACATTGGATTGTGCACAGAGAAATGCGCCACATGGCCAAAACATAACAGCCGACACGCAGTCACAATGCAAGTGATACTTCTCAAAAGAGTAATCTTTGATTTCATACAGTATCATTCCAGTGGTACCCAAGGATTCGCTGAAGAGACCATCTCTATTGATGTTTCAAGGTTAAGGTTTCCATTTTGGCTGTTGAAAGTAACTCAAATTATTGGACACCAAAATCATTCAATTCTGATCTTAAGTATTTGACATTAATTTCCACGTTTCTCGTTTCAATGCCTTAGTGAAAGGATTGTTGTTGGGGGAGGTGATGGTCTAGTGGTTAAGGTGTTGGGCTTGAGACCAGAAGATCATGGGTTCAAATCCCTGCCTGACTGGAAAATCACTAAGGGCCCTTGGGCAAGGCCTTTAATCCCCTATTGCTCCCGGTGTGTAGTGAGCGCCTTGTATGGCAGCACCCTGACATCGGGGTGAATGTGAGGCATAACTGTAAAGCGCTTTGAGCGTCTGATGCAGATGGAAAAGCGCTATATGAATACAGTCCATTTACCATTTTGATAGGGCAAAGGATATATTTTTAGAGTCTGCATGAGAAAATGAGAAAGTGGGATAGTTTTTAAAAAGATTGGGCATTTTTCAGTTTTGACCCTTCAAGCTAAAACTGTTAGTATCCCTAAAGACCACAAAATCACTCTCAAACCTTTTTCACTGTGAAAGTGTCATGGGACCTTCAGGTTGTCCTCTACTACAGAACACTGCTCAATAAAACTAAGCCACAATCTGCTCTTGACTCTTTACCTAGTACAAAAGGAAAACAAATAGAGCTGTTAGAACATGTTATCTAATTTATTCAAAGCATGTGGAAGAACTCAGACCCGACCTGGCTCATGTTTACACTGAGGGAATTTTAAGGGTCTTAACAGCTGGAGCCAAGATATTTCAAAAGAATTTTCTGAATTTGAAAAAAAATTCCTCAAATGCAGATTTTTACAAATCTTGGTCTCAGATATGTTTGGAGGCACATAATAGCACACAAATTATCATATATGTGTGTGTGCATGCTTTGGAAATAAAAGTGGAAAACAACCTCTTTACAAGTAACATGTGATACCAAAACCATACATTTTGAGAGAGAGAGACTGAAGAAGTGTCTGCTTGAGCTATATTCACACAAATTCTGCAGGGTTGTGTGGACCTTTGTCGATAATCCCCATTAGAGCATCTGAGAACAGTTTGAATCTTTGATTTAGTAACTTTCTCTGTGGAAACTGTTACAGACCCAATTCCCTCACAGTTAAATTCTTCCATCCTTTGTGATGGGTTGTGTTGAGATATGACTATTATTTGAGTTTCTGAATGTAACTGCTGTGAAACAGTCAGATTTAATACATTTTTCTGTGCAGAAACACTTTGCGTCACTGTCCACTATCCCTCATCCACCCAGCAGGTGGCAGACAATGTCGATAGGAGATTACACATGCAGCTGCGGCCTTAGGGGCCATCAGACTAGAAACGATAGAACTTAACTAAGAAGCTCATTTAATGTTACATGTAACCTCACAACTGCTCCTGATTTCCTGTACGTATGTGCTACATCTGGTCCAATAAAGTTGCAAATTAAATTTGCGCTTAACCCTTGTCAAAATTGATTCTGGCAATTTTGGAATCAACATTCATTCCAGTGAGTCCTTTTGGCATCTCCCCTTGTTTTCATTTGGGGTCACCACAGAAGATCTAAAGTGGATGTGCACTGAGCTGGCACAAGTTTGACACTGGATGCCTTTCTTGATGCAACTACACATTGGATGAATGGGCAGGGGTGGGTCTGAACCAAAAACCTTCCACAATGGTAACAAGCACACTTAATTACTTGGCCACCGGTACAGTTTAGTGGCAACGTTCATTGACAAACTAAATGAGGTAGAAATCGGCTAACAGACCTGAGAGGAGTCAGACGTGACCTTTGATCCCATGATTGACCCTTGGCAAATGTGACCTTGTTGTGCAATTCCAGAACCCACCACATACACTCAACAAAAATATAAACGCAACACTTTTGGTTTTGCTCCCATTTTGTATGAGATGAAACTCAAAGATCTAAAAACTTTTTCCACATACACAGTATCACCATTTCCCTCAAATATTGTTCACAAACCAGTCTAAATCTGTGATAGTGAGCACTTCTCCTTTGCTGAGATAATCCATCCCAACCTCACAGGTGTGCCATATCAAGATGCTGATTAGACACCATGATTAGTGCACAGGTGTGCCTTAGACTGCCCACAAATAAAAGGCCACTCTGAAAGGTGCAGTTTTATCACACAGCACAATGCCACAGATGTCGCAAGATTTGAGGGAGCGTGCAATTGGCATGCTGACAGCAGGAATGTCAACCAGAGCTGTTGCTCGTGTATTGAATGTTCATTTCTCTACCATAAGCTGTCTCCAAAGGCGTTTCAGAGAATTTGGCAGTACATCCAACCAGCCTCACAACCGCAGACCACGTGTAACCACACCAGCCCAGGACCTCCACATCCAGCATGTTCACCTCCAAGATCGTCTGAGACCAGCCACTCGGACAGCTGCTGAAACAATCGGTTTGCATAATCAAAGAATTTCTGTACAAACTGTCAGAAACCGTCTCAGGGAAGCTCATCTGCATGCTCGTCGTCCTCATCGGGGTCTTGACCTGACTCTAGTTCGTCGTCGTAACCGACTTGAGTGGGCAAATGCTCACATTCGCTGGTGTTTGGCACGTTGGAGAGGTGTTCTCTTCATGGATGAATCCCGGTTCACACTGTTCAGGGCAGATGGCAGACAGCGTGTGTGGCGTCGTGCGGGTTGAGCGGTTTTCTGATGTCAATGTTGTGGATCGAGTGGCCCATGGAGGCGGTGGGGTTATGGTATGGGCAGGCGCCTGTTATGGACGAAGAACACAGGTGCATTTTATTGATGGCATTTTGAATGCACAGAGATACCGTGACGAGATCCTGAGGCCCATTGTTGTGCCATACATCCAGAACATCACCCTCATGTTTCCAGCAGGATAATGCAAGGATCTGTACACAATTCTTGGAAGCTGAAAATGTCCCAGTTCTTGCATGGCCGGCATACTCACCGGACATGTCACCCATTGAGCATGTTTGGGATGCTCTGGACCGGCGTATACGACAGCGTGTACCAGTTCCTGCCAATATCCAGCAACTTCGCACAGCCATTGAAGAGGAGTGGACCAACATTCCACAGGCCACAATTGACAACCTGATCAACTCTATGCGAAGGAGATGTTTGCACTGCATGAGGCAAATGGTGGTCACACCAGATACTGACTGGTAGCCCCCCCCAGTAAAACAAAACTGCACCTTTCAGAGTGGCCTTTTATTGTGGGCAGTCTAAGGCACACCTGTGCACTAATCATGGTGTCTAATCAGCATCTTGATATGGCACACCTGTGAGGTGGGATGGATTATCTCAGCAAAAGGAGAAGTGCTCACTATCACAGGATTTAGACTGGTTTGTGAACAATATTTGAGGGAAATGGTGATATTGTGTATGTGGAAAAAGTTTTAGATCTTTGAGTTCATCTCAAATGGGAGCAAAACCAAAAGTGTTGCATTTATATTTTTGTTGAGTGTATATGTATGTCCCGAGTTTGATGCAAATGTGATTAAAAAAAACTTAAACTCTGACTTTCGACACTAATGACTTTGACCCTTGCCAAACCTAACCCCTCAAGATCAATTCTAGGGTCAACCTACATTCACCAAAGCACATTTGGTGGAACTCTGGCCAAGCACCTCAGAAGATTAATGGAACATACACGTTTTTCAAATGATAGTAGAATACCCAAAACACACCCATAATTATTTAAGAGTCTAAATACCACCGCGTTGCTCTCTGTGCCTGAATTCACATTCAGATTCTACACTGTATAAACAACAAGGTGGATTTGAACGCACCCTGAATGCACGTGTGCTGTTCACTTTCGTCGTGCACAACCGTTATGTTAAAATGAGGTGTTGCAGTGCCTTCAGGGATCCACTCTAAGCAGGTCAGAAACATAAAAACATGGAACCTTATTAAAAATACATCTATTACTCTTTGCAGATAATCCACAACATCCACTTATCTACCAGCACGACCTTGTCCGGGGCGGCTAACAAACGCAACCTATGCATCATTCATTTGTCATGTTCTAATCACAGAATGTCCATCTTTAGTCCACTAACAGCTGCTCTCACATGGCTGAAGCCTTCTCTCTACTGGTTAGCCCTGTGTCCACGCTGTTACTGCCACAGCTGACAATGGACGGAAACCCCACCCTCTGCTCCACCCACCGAGCAACACCAAGCAGCTTCATGTCCTGGAAGGCGGGGCCTATGAGCTGTAGGCCAATGGGAAGGCCCCGACTTGATAAAACAGTTGGAACAGAAACAGCAGGAAGACCTGGGGGGGGGGGGGTGACAAAAGGATAATGGTGAAGTTAAGCACTGATTACCACTAAACAGTTAGTTACACTTTGGGATAAAAAATGTGAGTGAAACTTTAACTGAAAACAATTTGACCTGGTCCAGACTTTAACTCTCAAATTCTGACAAAGTGAAACCACAGAGCTGTGCTTGAAAACAAATAGTTTTTTTTTAAAGATGGACAGAAATCTCCCCCTTCCCTTCCCACCTGAGGGAGGGTGGTATGTGTTTCCTTATCACGGACCGGGGGGGGGATATGTAGATTGTTTATATTGCGAATGTAATAATAAGCGTGAATCCACTGTGTACGCGTATGCAACAAATCATCAAATCAGTTCACATCCTCTCTGCCCCTAAATTATTAAAAAATACACGTGGAAAAATAAAGAACAAGAACCAGCATTCCACATTTCTTCTATTATCTAAATATACCTACACAACATTTTAATTTTTTATTATTAAACACTCCATGAATGTTAATTTTCAACAGCTGAAATAAAGTTGTCAGTTTGAACCGTCTCCTCTCCCCTCTCCCCCCTCTGTTGGCGACCACCGCCCTAACGCTCTGACTCTGTCACTATGGTAACGTTTAAACGTGCCTTCAAAATAAGATACAGAGATACACCACAAAAATGAATACAAATGCATGAATTTTAACTCACATCAATGGGAGCCCTGAGCTTGTTTCTCTGCAACGAGATGGTCCCATCTGTTGGAGACACCCTAAGTGTGTTGCTTATGTTCAGTCTACTCCGTTTTTTTTTGTTTTGTTTTGGTAGCTGTCACTGCAGAAAACCCCCTTCACACAGATAGGATGTCGGCAACAGGGTTTTCAGTGCTGTGGTAGTGATCTCGGGTATTCTGCCATGACTTTAATCCAGAACACCGACAGAGTTGTGTCTTGAAAATACTTTTAAAGCCGCCGTCGTTTGCGATCTCCAGTAGTTGAGCTTCTTCTTGACAGACGTGCTGGATTCACCTGGTTGTTGATAAATGGGTCGCGGATCCATTCCTTGGCAGTTCGTGGGTCCTTTTTGGTTGGGAAGTAGCGCTCGAACTCTTTTAAAAGCAAAGACAGGTGATCGTGCACCAGCTGGGAGAATGAAGGCTCAGGCTCAGTCTCACACAAAATCCCAGCTAATGTTTGAAACATGTCCAATATGCCTCTGTTCACGCGCCGTCCCCACAAATCCAGTTTGGCTTTAAATGCAGCTACTTTATCTGCCAACTTGAAGACCGTTGTCATTTTCCCCTGAAGTGACAGATTGAGTTCATTGAGCAGCGTGAATATGTGCACAAGTAAGCCAGTTTTGCGACCCATTCCTCGTCACTGAAATGTGCTGCCAGTGGTGACTTGTTTTCTGAGAGAAATCTTTGCAGTGGCTCTCGTAATTCAAACACTCTGGCCAGCGATTTCCCTCGGGATAACCATCTTATTTCTGTGTATAAGAGAAGCCGTCTGTGCTCCGCGTCCATCTCCTCACAAAGCTGCTCAAAAAGGCGCAGTTAAGGACGTGCGCTTTGATGTGGTTAATAACTTTAACGACATCATTCAATACGCTGTTCAATTTCGGTGGCATTTTTCATCTTGCCAGCATTTCCCTGTGAATAATACAATGCGTGGATCACACTCAGGTGCAACCTCCTTAATCCGAGCAGTTAAACCAGACAGCCGTCTGGTCATGGCAGCAGCTCCGTCTGTGCATATGCCAACACAAAAGGACATTTCAGTTTTCCTGATATATAACCATCCAGCGACTTGAACAGTTCTGCGGCTGTGGTGTTGGTTGGCAACTATAGCGCACATAACATATCCTCATGTACATCCTCCTGATAAAGATACGCACATAAACAAGTAGTACTGCCTTGTTGTCAACATCTGTAGATTCAACCTGGAGTGCGTACCACGGTGATGTATTAATCCTCTCCAACAATTGTTTCTCAATATCTTCGGCTATTTCCTCAATGCGCCGAGTCACGGTGCTGGCCGACAGAGGCACCTGTGCTATCTTTTTAACAGCAGCCTCTCCTAGAAGGTCACGGCAAATGTCTTTAGTGGAGGGCAATATCAATTCTTCAACAGTGAATGGCTTTTGTATGATGCTCTCAGTGCATTCGCATTTATTGATGTGGTGGCCGCCAGTAATTTTTTCTGTCCTTCGTGTTCCTGTTTTTTTCTTTCAAAATACTCCGGGGGCTTGTCTTTTAATCCAGGGTGCTTGGTCTCCAAGTGGCAAAGCAGTTTTGAAGGCTTTACTGCCTCATTAGAGAGCCGGTCGCCGCATATTATGCAGAGCGGGCTTGGTCTGTGGGCATCACCTGTCGAGATAAATCCATATTTCAAGTAGATCCTGGTATTGTCTGTTAAAAGACTTCTTTTTCTTGGAAGTTGTAGGTTCTTCTTCGTCTCTTCACTGGGCCTTTTCCCCATCGAATTGAAACTTTCCAAAGACGTCGGTTTTTTTACTCATTTTGCTAACTTGTGGGTTAATTTTTTGGTACTCAAGTGACAGATGTAACCAAGAGAACCCGGTCATTTTTTTAAATAAAAGATTTTTCAAAAAAAAGATTATTCAGACTCAGATAATAAATACAACGGAAATAATTAATAATTTCTTGGGCCCGGTGGCCCGGTACTAATTGATCCACGGACTGGTACCGGTCCGCGGCCAGGGGATTGGGGACCACTGCTCTAGTAGAGGCCTGGGAGTTTGAGAGTTCAGGGCAGTATCTTAGCTATTCCTCTACTGCACTCTTCTGGACAGAGACCTCTGATGTTGTGTCTGGAATCTGCTGGAGCCACTTATCCAGTTTAGGGGAGTTACAGCTCCTAGTGCTCTTATTACCACTGAGACCACTTTGGACTTCATCTTCCACATCTACTCCACTTCCTCCTTCAGCCCTTGGTACTTCTCTACTTTCTCATGCGCCTTCTTTCCAATGTTACGATCAGCTGAGATTGCCACATTGACCACAACTGCAGTCTACTTTCCCTTGTCAACTATCACTATTCTGGTTGGCTGGCCAGCAGCTGCAGTCTGTGTGGAATTTGAAGCCCCACACCTTAGCCCTGTCGTTCTCAACCATCTTTCCCATCGGGACTTGGGGATTTCTGATCCGTATGCGGCACAGACGTTCCTGTACATGATTCCCGACACTTGGTTGTGCCTCTCGGTGTACACTGTCCCAGCTTGCATCCTGCTACGATGTGCTGGACTGTCTCTGGGGCACATTTGCACAAACGGCAACTTGCGTCCAGTCGGCTGTGGTAGACTCTTGCCTCTATGGATCTGGTGCTTCAGGTTTGTTCTTGTGCTTCCATGATCAGAGCCTCTGTGCTGTCCTTTAGGCAGATCATTTCTAGCCACTGGTAGGACTTCTTGATGTCATACATTTCCTGTGTCTGTCGATGGTACATCTGTGCAACATTTCATTCAAAGGTTGAACACTTGTGTTTTGCCAGAGATGGCACCAAACATCAACCCATTACAAAAAAATACACACACACTGTTCAAGTTACATTAACTATGTGAGAAATAGTAAAATCTCCAAAAATGATTTTTTTTATTTTTTTAATATCCTGTAAGGCATGGGAAAAGTATTAACAATTTGCAACAAAGATGTTCAAAGTACTGAAACAAAACACTGCATAATTTCATGTCCTCTTACACCAGGGGTGGGCAACTTGTTCCAGAAAGGGCCAAGAGGGTGTAAGTTTTCTTTGCAGCCACTGACTCCACCAGGTGATTTCACTGATTAATATCACTTTGAGCAGATGGAATCAGTTAATCAGTGAAATCACCTGGTGGAGTCAGTGGCTGCAATGAAAACCTGCACCCTCTTGGCCCTTTCTGGAACAAGTTGCCCACCCCTGTCTTAGACCAAAGGATCAAATAAAAATGGGCCATCCCCTGCATCTGCATATATTCAATAAATAACAAACCTGCAGAGAGAAACAAATGGCTAAAAAACATGATGCGAAGTCGAGTCCATTTTGTCGCATCAATATATTTAAAATAACGTTTTTCTTTTCTTTCTTTCAAAGAACTTATTAAAAGCCCCAAATGACCATAACATTCATGCCCATGATGAGTGCATGTAAACGTCTGACCACAACTGTAATTCATAACCTGTTAGGTAAGAAAGTCAAGTGATTAAACAAACTACATAGATACTTACATGAACTTACTGCAGTATTCTCTTGTGTCACATACTGGACCTTAGAGTGAATGATGGAATGATGCCAGTGTTGGAAAAACAAACAAACAAAATAAATACAATTAAAAATCACCAGTTGCTATTGGTGCTCTGAAATGTTCCTAAATGGCGACATGGTATTCTCTTGAAGATTGATTTATTTTGTTAACATATTGGTTTTTTGTTTGTTTGTTTGGTGGAGTGGGGTGGGGATCATATGGATGTAATTGTATTTTTTTATTCTTTTTTTTTTATATATATATATACACTACTTGACAAACTTTGGACTCACTTTCCTAACTGAATAGGAAAGTGGGTCTAAACTTTTGACTGGTATATATAATAATAATCCTTATGATATTATTTTAAATATTTTAATGTTTATGATATACAGTGAACACTTTTTTATTTATGTTGAATAAAATCATCAGATTTGTTGCTTGTCACAATATGCAGCTTTCAGTGGCTAGGAAAGGTAAAAAAAATCATTAAATTTCTCAACTATGTTGTTAAACTGGCGACGCTGAGTGACACACAGATAAGAGGTTCAACTAAGGTGAAAAAATGGTCAGGTTTACTTAAGGGTGTCTGATATTGTGGTGTTGTTTTTTTCCAGGCTTGAGTATGGAAATATATAGTATTATTACAATTACAGAAAAAAGGATACATCAATATTTTAAACCCCCTCAAACTGTTCTTTTTACTTCTTTTTTCAGGGTGTCAGATCCAAGTACCCCATATGATTTGACCCATGTTCTGGGGTCGTGGTCAGATTCATGAGGTGAAAAATACCCTTTAGGGTTTTAATCTACAATGTGCTTCACAAGTGTGTGCAAAGTTGTAGTAAAAAATAATAAATAATGAATGAGAATACAAAAATACAAAAAATGAATAAAAATATGAAAGGAGCATCTGTTCAAAGATGATTTCAGGGTTCCATGATCCTTTGCCCATATGGAGTGGACATTAGGAATTAAGAACCTTCTCTTCTCAAATAAGAATATCGATGGCACGTAACCTGGGTGCGATTCCCCCATGGATTCAATTTTTTAATCTACGTATACGTATATACATTTACATATGTTTGAATGCCTTTGGTAACCACATTTCATGCTGGCTTGTATTTTTTTTTCTTCGTGGTGGCCAGCGGTGGTGCCATCTTCATTGTTTACAACTGTAGAGTCGATCTGGAACCACACCAAGTTCACAGGGGATGATGGGTCCTTGAAAGACTCTGTTTGGCGATGCCAATGCCTTTGTACGCTTGTGGGACTTGGACTCTAACCACTAACCTAAAACAATGAACGGACATCTTTGGCATTAGTTCTATTTGGAGGATCATTTGGTACCAGTGGAATGACTTTGTGTCAAATGAGCAGTTACTTAGGGAGACTCAGATGAAGACTATCATTTGGGTTGTGAGCGAACATCATCTATGACATTCTGGACGTGTGGTGCATTTCTCTGGGGATGATCCAGCGTGGAGGTGCATCAGTGTTAACTGGAGACCACCAAAGGGGGCGCAAAGGTTTTACTTGGCTGTGGCACACACATAGATACTTTTGAGTGGCTGGGATGAACCAGTTGTCCTCCTGGGTGCTTGCTACAATCCACAGCAGTCCTGTGGTATGTTGGATGTGGTGACATGTGAAACCAGCTCATATTTAACAAACCAGCTGTTTAAAAAAGTAATTTAGGATCAAAATATCATTATGATGTTGCAATCGTGCTCTCTTCGCTGTTTGTCCTCCAGTGCAATGTCTCCTTTTTAGCAGAGGAAGAGGATGGATGAAGAGGAAGAAGGCGTGTCTCGTGTTGGGCGTCACGAGACGGTGGCAAGAGACGAGTCGCTTGAACACCCAACTTCCTGCGAGCGAAAGGAGGAAGAGGAGGGACAAACATCAAGGGGACAGACAGACAGACGCATACAGTATGTTGATAATGACCTCTGACCTCCCAGTGAGAGGAGGCTGCAGTTTGTCACTTATCCAATAGATGGTGCTATGCACCTGTCATTTGTCAGAATTGTGTGGCATCTGCAGGTTAAGTTTGAAATTAAATGATGCCACCTGAATGTTCCGTCACATTCTGCTGAGACGTCCACCGTTAGTCTCTCTGACATCTGGTGTAACGTTGCGTGTTTTCTGTGCAGCACCAGAGGTGCGGAAGTGCTGAAGATCAGGATTCAAATATGAGTTTGCAGGGAAAGTTGAAATCCTCATCATCACACCTGGAGGGGGCGTGTCCACATCCTGATGACGTCGGATGGGGTATAAAACAGAGGTGTGCAGCTCTCATTTTGTTCAGCTGAGTGCAGAGGATCCAGTGGGCATCAGGTGTGCGTGCTGACTGTGTGAAGATGAAACTGTGTGTGGTTTTTGTGCCCGTGCTGCTGCTGGCTCTGCATCTCTCACTGCAGGTTGGATTCTTACTTGTGTTTTACTATAGCAGGAGTTTAGCACAACAGCTTGTGTGTGTAGGACTTTTTTTTTTTTTTTTACTTGAAGTTGTAACAGGTGACTGGTAACTTTTAAAGTTCAGTTGTATAATGTATGTGGACATGATCCTGAAAGTAATTAGTACAAACCAGCTTCTTAAGCTGCAGCTAATGAAGTGAAGTTGTCAGTGAAATATCACTAGACATGGATGTCTAGCAGACTATTAAGATCTTTAAACAAACTAGTTTTAGTGAACTTAAACTTCAATAGATTGAACTTTCCTACCTACTCTGCTAGTATGTGTTTGGTTTATGTGGCAAAAAGTGAGGCATGAACAAATATCCCACTGGTTAGTCTGTCACAAATGGGGCAGCTTAAAGTGGCCAGTTTTCTTCATATTTTGTCATTCACTTAATGAGAAGGTACTTGTTTTAAATGTCCAGCATTATGGTAAATGTAGTAGTCTGCTTTTTGTTTTTAAAAAGTAGTCAAAATTGTGTGTGTAACAGTTTACACAATTATCCATATACAACCTATAGTTAGGCTGAGGTTGCACAGAGGAAGAAAATGAACTATATTAAGATGTGGTCTTAAATGTAAGCCTTGTTACACTTGTGGGGTTTTGGCCATTTTATGTACCAACTTAAAGCATTGATAAAATGCCATTTACCATGATTTGGACCTGATTATTGGACACTATTTGAAACATGAGGTTCTCACACTGTCATTGATAAAAGATGGAGGGGGAAAGAATGTGCTTTTCTTAAAATTGCCCAAATGACTTCACCTAAAATCCCAGACTGGAGCCACACCTGCTACATTTCTCCATGTGATGCCATGTGGAGCTTTGTCAGGAAGGGCATCGGTATAAAAAACAAACTTGTGCCAATTCAATGTTCAGATCCACCTTGGATCTGCTCTGGTGACCCAGAGTGAAACAAGTGAAGGGTCTTACTAATGTACCTGTGCAACACCCCATAGATGTAGTTTCCACTTCATGAATTAAGGAAGACTTGGCCACCTCTGGAACACTGGATACTCAATGTGCTTCTTGGTTTGCTAAACTTGATTGACTCTGCTTATAAATGTACACCAGAGTATGAAAAAGTAGATGTTTCTGGGGATGACTCACTTTCTGTACTTTAATTTGGTGATGACAACCCAGTAGTTGGTGTCTGGGGACTTGTTGATCTGTGCTATGTGGGGTCTCAGACTCCTTCAGAATGCTGACTGTCTTTCTAGAATAGTGGCGTCCAGAGTAATGCAGAAAGGATGTTAATCAGTGTAATCACCTGCTGATGTCAGTGGCTGCAACAAAAAACTGCACCATTTTGGCACTCTGTGGACTGTCCCAGTGTTGAAAGATTAAGTGACTTTACTGTGGGGTCTGTCTGTGTAAATCATGATTCTAAAGGTTGGTAACTGGTTAAAATGACAAACTTGACTTTCAACTGAGCACCTATAAGCAAAGATTGCTTCACTTGGGATGCTTGCATGGCAGAACCTATGGGAAATGTGCAGAGATGCTGAATTATTGAAACTTCCACACTGCACTTGCATTTCAGTAAAACTAAATCTAAGTTGCAAGCTTACTGGGTAGTTTAGCACCTTATTAAAGTGTCCTTGCAAAAGGTACCTACAGTCTGAAGCACAACTCTTGCACTGGCTGGAGATGAGTAGTGAGATCTTGTGGGTCTCCTCAGCCCTGTCCAAATGATGCAACATGCAATGCATCATTGCAAGTGGCAGTTGCAAATACTCTGTTGCTATGATCCAAAATATGGCTAAAGGGCACGTCAGGTCCAGCATGGTGGAAACTTAATTTTGTGAGGTTTTTTTTAAGAGACAGGTGAACAAGAGCATTAAATTAATGCTGTGGACTTCCTGTGTTACAGGTGCAGAGTCTGAACACACAGCCAAGCCACTGAACGTGACTACGTCAAACATGACTGTGTCAAGCTACACCACGATGTCCAGTTTCAACACTTCAGTGAACACGACCAGAAACGGCTCTCCACAGAGCGAGGCCTTCACACTGCTGCTCCCAGCCGCACTCGTGGCTGCTGTCCTCAGCGGTAGTTCTTAGTAACTGGACGATTGGCATCTGCACATGAGACACCACCAAATGGCTGGATTTTGGGCCTCACACTGTTCAAAGAGCACATCTAAAAATTCACTCTACTGTAATGTTTTAAAATCCACAAATGTGATTGGAACGAGTCTGACGCAAACCCACGTCGCTACGAATGAATGGCAGACTGTTCACCTGTTGTGCACGAGAGCTGGAGACGCACATGGCCGCTCTTCAGTTATGTCTTCTGCAGGAAGTCTTCATGGACTTGAGTAAATGCCCTTGAAACACCTGAAGGAGGGGGAACAGAAGCGGACTTGTGCCCGTTGCTCGAATCGTGTTATGATGCGTTATGGCCTAAAGTAATGGAGAGAATTTTGTATTACAAACTGAAATCAAACATTAGAAAAATGTACAATAAAGGTTTTGATTGTGGATAACTTGTACTTTTTTTATTAAAGCAGTAAAATGTGGATCAAATACAGCCTTGACATGAACTGGCCGAGTTACCAGTTTCTCCTGGAGCTAAAGTACTAGGTTGTGCTGTAGAAAAGCCTGGTGGATTAAGTTGGTCTTTGCTGCAGTAGACCAGCATGTCTAAGCTTGCCAGCTCATGGGCCCACTTTAATATAAAAGCTCCCATTGGGTACCAACACAGGTCAGTGCCTGTAACATGCTAGTCCTACATGCATTAATCCTGGAAACTCAAGTCTTATAACTTGAATACTTCAGCATTCAACTCTGAAATGTGAAACTACAAAAAGCAATCAGTTTGTGCAGCAGGGCTGAAATTGCTTTGGACCATTGGCATACCTCAGACACATTAAAGGGTGAGGACCAATCATCAGTTAAAGTAACTTTTCCAAATTCATAAAATGTAACCAATGGGAATGCCAATAGCCTACTGAATGGAAGACTGATGGGTCTTACCACCCCTAAACACATGGGTATATAGAATCACTTCTGTCTTGGGACCAACACATGGATGAACCAGAACCCAAATTACACTCATGGTGATAAAACAGGATTTTATTTAAAGTGGTGCACTTTACCAAAGATTTCAGGAATATAAGGAGCCAACTCCTTGGACACGCTATGCTACAAACTGTAGCGTACTGAGAACAGTCACTTAAGAGGCTCAGTACCTTAGTGGTTAGCAGTTTCCTCAGTAAGTAGTTCCTGGTCTTGCTTCCCACTTGGGCCTTTGTTTGTGTAGGTTGCCTTCTCCCACTTCCAAAGACATGCAGGTTGAGTTTGACTCTAAACTGAAAGTGTGAGATTGTCAGTTTGTCCATATGTGGTCCTGTGATAGACTGGCATGCTGGCTAGGAGTGCTCAATAACTATGTATAGGCTTCAACTCCAATCAGAACAGGGCCTAGATGTAGGCCGGTGATAGGTGTCCTGTCAAGGCTGCATCCTGGCTTATGCCCAGTCACTACTGGGGTAGTATTGTTTCTCCCCCAATGAACCTTGACTGATGTAAGCAATTACAGAAAATTAATTTTAAATTCACCTGGAACATTACTGGTTACACTTAAAATAGCCCGAAATGAAGTAAACCACTTTACAGACATTACGGTTGTTGAATAAATGAAACAAGACGTGATTTGCCAAAAGTCAACATTCTGAATATTGACAGTTCTGGCCACTCGGTGAACTTCACTTGTTTTTCTGTTCATAAATGTCCATTTTATATAAAGGCACAGCTTCAGAGTGGAATTTTACTTGTTTCACCGTGAAGCAGGTTCATGCGGGTTTTTTTTTTTGTTGTTGTTGGACTATATACTTTTTTCCTCACCAGTTGCTCTTGCCCTCCTTCCACTGCTGTGGTTTCACCTGTTGCCAAGCAATGCTGTGTGGTGAAATTGGACCTGGTTTCTGCAGCTCCATGTTGCCACAGAAATTCTTCAATCCACAGAACACGTATTTACTGTTTGAAATATGCAGTACCATTAATAACGGGCATTGTCAAATTATTTAGGAAGAAAATACACAAACATGTTTTAGATTCCAATTCTGAAACCTTTAACCTAATTCTCAGTTCATTCTGACACATCAGGTGACCAACATATCACTAATGTAACATGGGTCAAAGTTGTATTTGTGCAGGGTTGCGTGAGTCTCAGTTTTGGGGTATTTGTGGCCTTACAAGAATAAATGGGATTCTTAGACTATGGGCACATATGTCCTATGATCACATTGTATGAAAAACAGAAAAAAGGGTAAATTTCACACTTTTATAGTTATCTTTACAATGAAAGTGTGTTAAGAAATTTGTTCTAGTAGTCTGATGACTTTTTCACCTTTTTTCAGCATCATTATATGCAAATATTGCCGTTTTGTGCTTGTCCCACCCCAGACTTTTGATCTTCAATGATAAAATGAATGGTAAAGAAACATTTTTTCTAATGTTTTAAAATATCTCTGAATAAAATATCAGTAAAATAATCAAAACATAATTGGCGTTTTCAATGTCATACAACTGTTGTGATTTTTTTAAACAAAATGTAGTTGTCCCACACTATTGCCGTAATTTCCACCACAACACTGTAATGTCCCTTTAAACAGTTTGTATGAACGATTGTTTGGGTAGTTTCTATGGAGATAAACAGTGACATCAGAGCACATGTATATAGTGCCAAATCACAACAAACAGTTGCCCCAAGGCGCTTTATATTGTAAGGCAATGGTGTGGTGGAAATTACATTTACAAGGCCAATAGTGCCTGTAGTTAAAGAATCAGCCAAATATTGTTCTGTGCACACAAAGGCAGGATGTGAACAGCCAACACATTAGTCTTAATAATTGACTAAGAGTTGGTGAATAATTAAAGAGTAGCTGCCTCCTCTTTCACCTGCTGCTTGGGCTTTGCCATCAAAGGCCCCCTCTATCTCAAAGCCTGACTGGAGGAATTCACCTGGCGTCGCTCTCCCCCCGCCACCTTTTCCCTGCAGACCCACTCCTGATCCGTGTGGGAATAACATCCCACCCTGCATCACCTGACAATAGGTGGATTGTAAAGCTCCTCTTATCTACTCACATGAGGAGCTTCAGTCCATGATGCCCCCCCCCACAGTGCCTCCCACCATGTAGTCCTCATGCACACACCCTTATGTTTTTGTCTAATTTGATGATCCCGAGTGCCTCAGTTTATTGTGGCTATAATCCAAAGCTAAAGCAGCCTGATGTAAATCTAACTACAGGACCTCAATAAAACGGTTCCTTTCAGATTTTTATGTGTTCAGTATTTTATGGCATGTGAACAGTGAACTTAAATAAAATTGTAGATGATTCCACACAAAAAGGAAATTAAATTATATACTTCAAATATAAAAATGAAATATCTGTAGTATTCCCTGATAAAAGTACAAATGCAAAACTCAAAGTAGTTGCCGTGCAGTGGCGGCACCAATGGGGGCTTAAGCTCCCCCAATAATTAGCCAAGCTCCCCCCTCAGCCCCCCCAATTAATTCTGCCAATAATGTGAATAGGTACTGACATATTTGTGGATCTCAACTGCAGTTTTGCCCTGAGAATGTCTCAATATTGTGTAACTGAGCAAAGTGATGAATGTGTGTGTTCGGTGATCCACCAATGCTGAATCACCCTTCACAAACAGAATTTTCAGTTTTGCAAATAAACATTAATTTAGTAAAAACCCACACACGTTACAAATCAGAAATTTGTGTTTGTGGATCACAAAGCAGTGTACAAATCAAAGGATATTTGTAAATCACCCTCTGTGCATTTGCAAGTATTAATGAGACAAATTTAACTCCATACTCCAAAAATTTAGGTTTCCTAAATATTATTACGACCACTCTTAAAACTTCACTTACAACTAAGTTTTTCAGGCTATATCTTTTAACTTACTTTTATCGAATGGTTATTGACCTAGGTGTTAAATTGGCAGTAAATCTTTGATATAGGCGATTTGTGTAAGGTTGATTTCATGCATTGTCTTGAGCATCATTTCAATGAATTCAGTTTGTATACCTATGTGCAAGTTTACTGAACTTATAATCATTCTGTGATGTGTGTGTGCATTGATACCACATTTAGAGGAGCACGGGTGACTAAAAACATATGCCTTGGTATTTATAAAGCAATTTACTATATATTGTTCATTTCAATGACATTTTGTGGAGCCCCTACAACTTTTACCCCAGCACCCCCAACAAAAAGTTTCTGGTGCCGCCACTGTTGCTGTGAGTGGAGAAAAATTTAGGCAGTGCTTCGATTGGTCCAAAGAAAAAAAGACATAGCCAAGAGTTTCTCTGAACACAGATGCAAGACCTGAGTCTATATTTGAAATATTTTGTTTTTAACAGTGTCGCTCTGTACAGTGGCTCTTCCATCTCTTTGAGGTGATTCCTGTTGACTTTGCGTGACCTGTCAGTTGCGTGTATAAGCTCCAACAGGAGGACAAATGTATGATTTTCAGGGTTAGAAATGTAAATCCCTCAGCATTTTACTTGTGTTCACATCGGGATCTGCATGTTAATTTGGCACAAGTTTTGCCCTTTCTGACGCTACACCATATTTGAGAATGGCCAGGGGTTTGAACCGGGAACCTTCCATACTGCAAACAAGCACATTTAGCCGCTTATCCTTCACCGCTGCCTTTTTTGAAATAAAGTTTAATGGTCAAAATCGACACTTCAAACACATCTTGATTGTTCTGTTCCATGGTGGTGGTGCACAGAGACACAAGTACAAATATCATCGCAGTCCAAGTACTGATGGACCTAAAGCGTACACGTGGTTTTGAAGTGACATGGAGCTTGAAATGAGCTCATTCATCAGTTGTTTTTAATTATTTCCAAAGCCTAGGTTTGCTGGTCACCATGATCTCTGCTGCTTGTTGTTAGTTGCAGCTCCACTGCCTGGTTACCAAGTTATCTCTGTACATGGCAAACTTTGAATTTAGACCAGTCTGTGTGTGGGTGTGTGTACACAACTGGGTGTGAGAATGTGTGTGTGAGGTTGTGTGGGGGACGATATGAGACTGCATGCGTGAGACTGTGGGCGTGTGCGGATGCATTTATTACTGTCTGTGAAAGTGTGTGTGAATGTGTGTGACTATGTGTGTGTGGACCCCAGGATGCTGGATGACCCGACCCTGACTGTAACATAAATGCTTGCATGGTCATCTCAACAATTGCCCCCCCCTTTTCTGTTTCTTCACATTTATAAAACCTTTGTAATTGCTAGAATGGCCCAAGCAGAGGGTCACCCCTCTGAGTCTGGTCTGCTTGAAGTTTCTTCCTCAGTATCATTAGAGGGAGTTTTTCCTTATCCCTGCCGCCTGTGTGTTTGCTCCGGGGGTTGGTAAGGTTAGACCTTACGTGTGTGTCACACCCTGAGGCAGCATTGTTGTGATTTAGTGCTACATAAAATGAAATAAATTGACAGATTCTCTTCCATCCACTATAATGTGATTTTCAACTGGTTCACTTGAGTCCCACAGCACATGGACAGTTGAAGGTGTCTGTGCTGAGATCTGTTTCCAGCACATGATCTGTGCTGACTTATTGATGAGCCACAGCACTGCTGTTTTAGGTTCCACGATGTGTGGACTGAAGCTGAATCTGTGGTGTGTTTGTTTTCGGGGACGGTGGTCGTGTCATGTGTGGTCTGTTAACAGAAAAGTCACTGACTGGCGACAAACCACAGATGACACTGGATTTTGCTCGACAGAGCGAGACGGTGAAACCCATGATGTGCCCTTCACCTCTCCCTGATCCCCTGACAAAACCCCCCCCATGGCCCCGCCTCCAAAAGCAGGTTTCCCCTTACAGGTGCACAGGAGGCAAAGTGTGCAGTGACAGGAAGGAGGCGTGGCTCGTGCTGTCACAGCCTGACACCCTTCTACTGGTCACTGGACAAAACTGCACACTGCTTATGAGTGTGTGTGTAGGGTCCATCCTCAGGAATGTTCAGCATCAAAACACAGCACTTACCCTCTGTGAAGGTGAGCAGTTTCACATAGAAAAAAAAAAAAATTCTACGATGTGATCTAAAAGAAAAACAAAATTCAAACAGAATATTTTCTGTTGAATAATTATTCATTCATTCATCTTCTACCGCTTAGTCCAATAAGGGTCGCGGGGGCTGGAGCCTATCCCAGCAGTCATAGAACGCAAGGCGGGGTACACCCAGGACAGGGCGCCAGTCTGTCGCAGGGCCACAAATAGACAAACAAACACAGACACACCCAAACACAACCTATGGACATTTAAAAAAAAAAAAAAAAGACTCCAATCCACCTAACCCGCATGTCTTTGGATGTGGGAGGGAAACCGGAGCACCCGGAGGAAACCCACGCAAACACGGGGAGAACATGCAAACTCCACACAGAAAGGCCACGGGAATTGAACCCACGACCTTCTTGCTGTGAGGCAACAGTGCTAACCACTAAGCCACCGTGCTGCCAATAATTATTCAATCACTTTAAAATAACACTTAACTAAATCATTATTCATCAGTGGAAACTTATCAGCTGTGATATATTATTTCAAGTTTGGTTAAACATTAAGAAATGTAAAAAATAAGGCCCAATGTTATAAATCTGTCTAGAGCAGGGCACGCTCAACACAAGAATGAGCACTGTGGATGAAGGAGCCTCATGAGGGAAGCCACCAAGACACCTATTGCAACTCTGAAGGAGTTACAAACTTAAACTGTGCATTCAACATTTTCCATTGCTTCACTAGTTATAGCTTCATGGTAGCGTGGAACAGTCATAAACTTTGTTAATAAGATATACTGAAAAGGCCAAAGTGTTCCATGTGCCTTCTAGCAAACTGTAGCTGAGGTTCCTTATGTTTTCTTACTAAGAGTCCGGCTCTGTTATATTCTACCACAAACTGGAACATATTCAGTGACTTGGGAAATGTTCATGTATCCATCCCCTGACTTGTCTAAAGAAAATAGGGTTGCAAAAGTGAATAATTGTATTTACAATGATCCTTATATTTATTTTTTCAAATTGGTTATGGTCTCTGAAAACAGAGGGTTATGTATAAAATGGCCGTAATTCCTAAATAGATATTTTTCACAACTATAAGTTATGCTTGTGAAGACAAATTGCTGTTCTTCTGTCCATCTGTACAGCGAAACCTTCAGTGTCCTGAAATTCAGCCACTGCAAAACTTTCAAAATCAAAGTTTTTATACAATAATACTGGGAGGTATTAATTTCTGCTTTTTTTTCTTTTCTCTCTGAGGTGCAGCTCCATCCAGAGATGGGTGTGGTGTCTGTTCCAGAATTGTTTTGTAATTTATGTCTGTAGCATAGCCCAAGCAGAGGGTCATCCCTTTGAGTCTGGTCTGCTTGAGGTTTCTTCCTCAGAGGGAGTTTTTCCTTACCACTGTTGCTCTGGGGGTTAGTAAGGTTAGACCTTACTTGTATGAAGCACCTTGAGGCAACCTTGTTGTTATTTGACACTATATAAATACATGAAAATGAGGTCAAAGATCTGCCTGCCAAAAAAAATTGTGAATTTCCGATATTTAAAAATGCCTCCTTTTTTAAACTGCAGTTTGGGTTTCAAGTAGGAAGTTCACAGAAGCTCTGAAATGCTCACATCGCCTGCCAGATGGTGACAAAAGCTGCTCAAATGTGCAGCAAGGTCTTGACTGTTTATTCATTTGAGAAGTCAAAAACAAAATAAAAATAGCCAAAAATAAACTTACAGTTGTGTCCCCGATCTTATGACGGTGCATGTCAGAACACAAACCATGCATGAAGTCAAAGGAATTGTCTGTAGACCTGCAAGACAGGATTGTCTCAAGGCACAATTTGGGGAAGGGTGCAAAAAACATTTCTGTTGCTTTGAAGGTCCAAATGAGCACAGTGGCCTCCATCATCCATAAATGGAAGAAATTCGGATCAACCAGGACTCTTCCTAGTGCTGGCCGCCCATCAAAACTGAGCGATCAGGGGAGAAGGGCCTTAATCAGAGAGGTGACCAAGAACCCGAGGTACTTATGTACATGTGATTTTGTATTTTTTATTTTTAATAAATTGCAAAAATTACAAAAAACCTTTTTCTTGTTGTTATTATTATGGGGTAGAATTTTGAGGGGGAAAAATTAATTTACTCAATTTTGGAATATGGCTGTAACATAAAATGTGGAAAACGTGAACTGCTGTGAATACTTTCCGGATGCACTGTACACAGGAAATGTAGCATAGCGCAAGTTCTACCAGGAAGACTCAGGTTTCAAGCTTTCATTTACATTTGCTAATTAGTAACAGAAGTACCTCTAATTAGAAGCAGCTGGTCCACAACTGAGTCATCAACCACAACCAACAGGGAACGTCAAAGCCATTTAAAGAGATCAATCCTGACTCATCTATTTGCTGCTTGCAGTTGCTGTCCAGGACTTTGCCTCCTCCAACCCGCTGCCTCCAGTTGGTCCCTGTTGCTGTCCTGAGTCACACTTCCTCTGCTCTGCCACCTCCTATTGGTTCCTATTTGCTGCCAGGGTTGCTGGCCATGCATCTGCTCTCTCCTCCCAACTCCTATGCTTGGTTCCTGTTTCACACCCTGGTTGCTGACCTGCACTGCACCTTTCTGCACCTCACTGCCACCAATTGGTCCCTGTCTGATGCCAGGGGTAGGCTCTGCCCTGCCTTCTCCCAATGGCATTATTTGAGTTTGACATCCCCTGATGCTGTCGGGAGTGGGGCTGACCCCAAAGTACATTTTTTTTAATCTATGGAATAAATGTTTTACAGTCTCTAATCTCCTGAGTCTTGATGGTAGACCTAATCATACCAGGTAGACAGAGGCAATGTGGGTCAGCAACTGGAGATTAAACACAGGAAAAATGTGAAAAAGCAGACATGAAAACAAGACAATCCGAAGAATATATATATTATACAAATAATGGATGGTAAGGAGTCCAACATAGAGAAATATTGGATGAAGAAAAGTTATATTGGACAGCCAAGTATTTATATTGGACGAGGCGCAGCTGTGAATCCAATATTTCTCTATGTTGGACAACTTGCCATCCATCAATTGCTATGTTCTCCACCCCCCTCCCAATTAAGCAAACAACAAAGAGTCAAGTAAATTAGATCAATTTATTTTGTTGTGAACAGCATATGATTGATTCTGATGCGAGGAATGCTTCTAAAACCTCAGCAGCATGCTTGTCTACCTTCTTAGTGTTTTTGGCATCCTTGGAGTTCAATATTTCCTCCGCTGTGAACTCAGCAAACCTCGCTGGCAGACGATTTTCTGCTGTTGTTGATATGTTTGTTGCCATTTTTTCAACCAGCGTCTGTCAGCTAGTTCCTGACCTTCGTATGCCGCACTCTGATTGGCTAGTTGTTGGCAGTAAGCTCTAACGCTATTGGTCAGTGGGAACCGATCCAATATAACTTTTGGTCCTAGCCTTTGATCCAACATAACTTTCTGACGCCAAGCATGCCAAAATACAGGTAAATGATGGACAGAAAGGCTAATCTGTGATTGACTATTGCAATCTGAGTGGAGAACACACACACACACACACACACATATATATATATATATATATAAAATCAACTTTGTTTCTGACTCCATTTGTTAAATATCACTATACCAGCAAATATCAGGATTGCTGACTGTTAAATGCATCTTGAATTTGTCTGTTTTGATGATGAATTGCTTTCAGAACACAGGAAACATCCCTTTCACTCTTGTAATTTATTCTGCATCGTGGCAGATGTGTGCTGCATAACCACATCCTGTATGGAACTTGAGAAACACTGAAAGAAAACGCATGCATCCACACATGCAGTTCTTATTGTTAACGGTATAAAGTGAACATTGACTCTCAACTGGAAGATGCTTTAAATTGAGCACCGTTGTTCTCTACGTTTTCTTCTCCTTTCCAGAGTGACTTCCCGTAAATGTGCACGTTGAATATAAACATATACATTTTTATTACTATGAGAGTTTGTTTTAAATTGCATAAAGATCATCACAGGGAGCTTCACTTCCACTGTGGTCCAGGTTTGGTGTGGCCGTGGTGGGGTGGTTGCACTGCTGTACAAATTTCAGTTAATAAGTCATTTTCAGTTCCTCTTTCTCTGCCAGCCAGGTTTATTTTCTCTGCATCTGTTATTCACTTTGCCAGCAAGATTACTGAAAAAAATAACAGACCAATTTCACCAAACCTGGTGTGGCAAGGATGGGTTGAAAACAGATGTTGTAACATCTCATTTGGTAAATTCAGATGAAGAGCAAATTTCATGATGTTTTAAAATCTGTTTAATATCTGAAGACAGTTGGTCTTATGAATAAACAAATTGTACAAAGCTGGTAAAAACACTGGTCTTTATTTTAGTAAGTACCATGTGACATGGGCAGCAGGCATTATTTTTTGAACTGCCACTGCAGCAGTGCTGGATTTACCAGACTCAGTTCTTGTGAAGGAGCTGCACAATAATGGAGCATAATCACCACATATTACACAGAATCTATAGTCTGACTCCACATATTAATTCATTTCACGTTATCTGACTGTGCAATGATTTCCAGGCTAAAGGAGAACTCACACTTCTGGCGGAGCTTTTCTGGCATCCCTGTGGAGGTTGGGGGCATTGAACCAGAATGGGCAACGTTCAACGCTTCCATTGCTGAAGCTACAGCAGGGAGCTGTGGCCTGAAGGTCTTTTAAGTGTCTCAAGGGGCGGCAACCCTTGAACACCGTGGTGGACACCAGTGGTCAGGGAAGCTGTCTGACTGAAGAAGGAGTCCTTCCAGGATATGTTATCTCTGAGGACTCCAGAAGTAGCTGCAAGGTACTGACAGGCCTGAAGGGCGGCAGCCTTTGCTGTGAGGGTGGCAAAGCAGCGGGTGCGGGAGAAGTTCAGAGTAACCATGGAGAAGGACTTTCGGTCGGCACCAAGATGCTTCTGGTGGACTGTGAGGCATCTCAGGAGAGGAAAACAGGGAACCATCCAAGCTGCCTACAGTAAGGATGGGACTCTGTTGACCTCAACTGGGGATGTAATCCGGTGCTGGAAGGAACACTTTGAGGAACTCCTGCATCAGACCAGAGTGCCCTCTATATTAGAGGCAGAGCTGGAAGCTGATGGAGGATTATCATCAATTCCCTTGGTGGAGGTCACTGAAGTAGTCAAACAACTCCACAGTGGCAAGGCCCTGGAAGTTGATGAGATCCGTCCAGAAATGCTGAATGTTCTGGGTGTGAAGGGACTATCTTGGATGAGACGTCTCTTCAATATTGCATTGAGGTCTGGGACAGTACCTAAGGAGTGGCAAACTGGGGTGGTGGTCCCCATATTTAAAAAAGGGGTCCAGAGAGTGTGTCCTCGCTACAGCGGCATCACACTTCTCAGCCTCGGTGGTAAAGTCTACTCCAGGGTGCTGGAAAGGAGGGTTCAGCCGATAGTCGAACCTCTGATTGAAGAGGAACAATGCGGGTTCCATCCTGGTCGTGGAACAACCGACCAGGATGGAACCCGCATTCATTCTTCACTCTCACAAGGATCCTGGAGGGTGCCTGGGAGTATGCCCACCCAGTCTACGTCTTTTGTGGACTTGGAGAAGGCGTATGAATGGGTATACCTGGAGATACTGTGGGAGGTGCTGTGGGAGTATGGAGTCAGGGGGTCCCTTCTCAGGGCCATCCAATCTCTACTCACAAAGTGAGAGCTGTGTTCGGTTCTCAGCAGTTAAGTCAGACTCGTTTCCTGTCGGGGTTCGCTTCCGCCAGGGCTGCGCCTTGTCAACAATCCTGTTTGTGATATTTATGGACAAGATATTGAGGTGTAGTCGGGGGGGGGTCCACTTTTGTGGGCTCAGGGTCTCATCACTGCTTTTGCAGATGATGTGGTCCTGTTGGCTTCATCGGTCTGTGACCTCCAGCACTCACTGGATCATTTCGCAGCTGAGTGTGAAGCGGCTGGGATGAAGATTAGCACCTCTAAATCTGAGGCCATGGTTCTAAGATGATGGATGGCCTACTCTGGGTAAGGAATGAGGTCTTGCCCCAAGTGAAGGAGTTCAAGTACCTCGGGTCTTGTTCATGAGTGAGGGGACAATGGAGTGTGAGATTGGCCGGAGAATCAGCGTAGCAGGGGCGGTGTTTCATTCGCTCTACCGTACTGAAGGAAAGCGGAGCTTGTTAACCCCCACAATGTGAATCAGCTGCAAATAATGAATTATCTGCAAACTGTGAATCCTGAAAAATATCTTCCGAAATGTGAACAGATATCTTGCCAAAGGTGAATTTCTTCATGATTTGGTGTATGTGCTTGGCTGAGGAGCCAGTGGTGTGACGCTATCATCTGTGTGATTATAAATGCACACCTCTCACCTTCATGGCCCCACAGGGCTTTGCGCTGCCCCTCGACGTGCGCACGTGTTAGAATCTTTCATGTTCCCTATTAATGGGTGAACAATCCAACACTTGGTGAATTCTGCTTCATGGTGATAGGAAAAGTCGACAATGAAGGAGCAACAAGTGATGTCGTTATTGAACACTTGGCCACCACGTGCCAGTTAGTCCTGTGGTAACTTTTCTGACACCTCCTGCTTAAATCCAAAAAAGTGAGAAGGACCGTGAGGCCCCGCTTTCACAGTCTATTTATACAGAAAATCAAGATCAAGCGAGCTTTTGCTCTTCTGCTCCACGGTTTCTGTTTCACCGCCCCAGTCAAACTCCCCACCTGCCACTGTCCCTGGAGCGGGTTAGGACCAGCGGGGCCGATGTTGCCAACAGAACGGTCCCCTCTAAAAATCGGTCCACCCTGCCTTCACTGCGCATGCATCATTTCTGTGCGTCAGCCGCAGTTAACTGATTATAACCTCGTTTCTGCTTAAAACTGCACTCCAGTCATCATCAATGTCAGTGACAGATATCTGAAGCTTTTGTACAACAATCACTTCCACATAAATTCAGCATTATTTCATAATCAAAGACGGAGGAAGTGATCAGAGCGCAGCAGCCAGACGTGCAGCTGCTGCTGTGTTCACTGCGCCTCCGTGACTTCAAAGCGTCAGTAGCTGCATTTGACAGGTGTACGGCCCCAGTCAAATTCCCCACCTGCCACTGTCCCCAGAGCGTGTTATGCCCAGCGGGGGTTGGCCGCTTGACACCAGAAGCAAGAGCCTGCATGGGGCTCCGCCCCCTCTTTTTTTTTTTTTTTAATAAATGGAGCTAGGGTTTGCGATCAAGACTTCATGGAGTAATTGATCCATGAAATGAAATCTGTAAACTACTTAAACTGAAAGAAAATATATATCATGAATGAAATTCACGTTTTGCGACTTACGTTTTATGAGACGTGTTCAAGTTTTGTGGGAAATTTTGTTCATGTTTGCAACAAAATTTTTATTAACGGTTCGGGGATATTCAGTTTGTGTAAATGTTCATTAATGGTTTGCAGATAATTCACCATTTGCAGTAGATTCACATTTTGGGGGTCAACAAACTGAGCCAAAAGGCCAAGTTCTCGATCTGCTGGTCAATCTTGGTTCCTACTCTCACCTGTGTTCACGATGGTTGGGTCATGACCAAAAGAACTAGATTGTGGAAGCAAATGGGCCTACTCAGGAGGGTGGCTGGTGTCTCCCTTAGAGATAAGGTGAGAAGCTCAGTCATCCATGAAGAGCCGCTGCTCCTTCACAATGAAAGGAGCCAGATGAGGTGGTTCGGGCATCTGGTAAGGATGCCCCCTGGGTGTGTCCCTAGGGAGGGGTTCCAGGCGCGTCCATCTGGGAGGAGACCCCAGGGAAGACCCAGGACTAGGTAGAGACTAGATCTCCACACTGTCCTGGGGACGCCTTGGTGTTCTCCAATCAGAGGTGGAATGTGGTCCGGGAAAGGGAAGTCTGGGGTCGTCTGTTGGAGCTGTTGCCCCTGTGACCCGATCCCGGATAAGCAGTTGGAGATGAGTGAATAAGTGAGAAGTCCACCGCAGGGCTTCGTTTGTCCTCAAACCTGCAGCAGCCTGTCATCTGCATCATTCTGTTATGTTTGTTGTCTTTGAAGGCGGAGCCTATAGAGCAGAGGAGGGTTTGCTTAAAAAGTTGCTGAAAGTTCACCTACAATTTGCAAGAAGGTACATCTGAGATGCAAGCCTACATTTGATGTTTCAGTGAAAGAAGACTTTCCTCTGTACCACTTCATCATGAAGCTGTATAACAGGAGATACAAAATGCAGAATTTGCACTGTGCACAATTTCTTCAATCACAGCCACAGAAGCCTAAAACTTCTTCTGGGTTGTCTGGGTGTCTTTCCTCACTCTTCACCTTCTTGCACAGTCACTCAGTTTTTGAGAACTGTCTATTCCACACAAATTTACCATAGAGTGCCATACTGTTTGTATTTCTTCATAATTGATGTAAATAAAGTCCAAGACATATTCAGTGACTTGGAAATGTTCATGTATCCATCCCCTGACTTGCCTGAAGAAAACTGGCAATTAAACTGATTATTTACAGGTATTATACTAAAGGAGCTGATTACTTATGCAACCCATCATCTTGGCTTTTATATTTTTATTAATTTATATCAAGTTGTAGAGATATACTTTTCACTTTAAGATAATTTTAGAATTTTTTATATTGAGAAGCCTGATTTACTTTTTGTATTTGAAATGCCATCAATAAATTAAAATGCATGAAATACCAAGGGGTTGAATACTTTTGCAAGCCGCTGTATGTCTTGGATTTTATTTAAACCAGTTATATAGAAATACAAACAGTATGGCACTCTATGGTAAATCTGTGTGGAGCAGATAGTTCTCAAAAACTAAGAGACTGTACAAGGAGATGAGTGAGGAAAGCCACCAAGACAACTCTAAAGACGTTATATGCTTCTGTGGCTGTGACAGATGCACATACACATTGGATTGCGCACAGAGAAATGCGCCACATGGCCAAAACATAACAGCCGACACGCAGTCACAATGCAAGTGATACTTCTCAAAAGAGTAATCTTTGATTTCATACAGTATCATTCCAGTGGTACCCAAGGATTCGCTGAAGAGACCATCTCTATTGATGTTTCAAGGTTAAGGTTTCCATTTTGGCTGTTGAAAGTAACTCAAATTATTGGACACCAAAATCATTCAATTCTGATCTTAAGTATTTGACATTAATTTCCACGTTTCTCGTTTCAATGCCTTAGTGAAAGGATTGTTGTTGGGGGAGGTGATGGTCTAGTGGTTAAGGTGTTGGGCTTGAGACCAGAAGATCATGGGTTCAAATCCCTGCCTGACTGGAAAATCACTAAGGGCCCTTGGGCAAGGCCTTTAATCCCCTATTGCTCCCGGTGTGTAGTGAGCGCCTTGTATGGCAGCACCCTGACATCGGGGTGAATGTGAGGCATAACTGTAAAGCGCTTTGAGCGTCTGATGCAGATGGAAAAGCGCTATATGAATACAGTCCATTTACCATTTTGATAGGGCAAAGGATATATTTTTAGAGTCTGCATGAGAAAATGAGAAAGTGGGATAGTTTTTAAAAAGATTGGGCATTTTTCAGTTTTGACCCTTCAAGCTAAAACTGTTTAGTATCCCTTAAAGACCACAAAATCACTCTCAAACCTTTTTCACTGTGAAAGTGTCATGGGACCTTCAGGTTGTCCTCTACTACAGAACACTGCTCAATAAAACTAAGCCACAATCTGCTCTTGACTCTTTACCTAGTACAAAAGGAAAACAAATAGAGCTGTTAGAACATGTTATCTAATTTATTCAAAGCATGTGGAAGAACTCAGACCCGACCTGGCTCATGTTTACACTGAGGGAATTTTCAGGGTCTTAACAGCTGGAGCCAAGATATTTCAAAAGAATTTTCTGAATTTGAAAAAAAATTCCTCAAATGCAGATTTTTACAAATCTTGGTCTCAGATATGTTTGGAGGCACATAATAGCACACAAATTATCATATATGTGTGTGTGCATGCTTTGGAAATAAAAGTGGAAAACAACCTCTTTACAAGTAACATGTGATACCAAAACCATACATTTTGAGAGAGAGAGACTGAAGAAGTGTCTGCTTGAGCTATATTCACACAAATTCTGCAGGGTTGTGTGGACCTTTGTCGATAATCCCCATTAGAGCATCTGAGAACAGTTTGAATCTTTGATTTAGTAACTTTCTCTGTGGAAACTGTTACAGACCCAATTCCCTCACAGTTAAATTCTTCCATCCTTTGTGATGGGTTGTGTTGAGATATGACTATTATTTGAGTTTCTGAATGTAACTGCTGTGAAACAGTCAGATTTAATACATTTTTCTGTGCAGAAACACTTTGCGTCACTGTCCACTATCCCTCATCCACCCAGCAGGTGGCAGACATGTCGATAGGAGATTACACATGCAGCTGCGGCCTTAGGGGCCATCAGACTAGAAACGATAGAACTTAACTAAGAAGCTCATTTAATGTTACATGTAACCTCACAACTGCTCCTGATTTCCTGTACGTATGTGCTACATCTGGTCCAATAAAGTTGCAAATTAAATTTGCGCTTAACCCTTGTCAAAATTGATTCTGGCAATTTTGGAATCAACATTCATTCCAGTGAGTCCTTTTGGCATCTCCCCTTGTTTTCATTTGGGGTCACCACAGAAGATCTAAAGTGGATGTGCACTGAGCTGGCACAAGTTTGACACTGGATGCCTTTCTTGATGCAACTACACATTGGATGAATGGGCAGGGGTGGGTCTGAACCAAAAACCTTCCACAATGGTAACAAGCACACTTAATTACTTGGCCACCGGTACAGTTTAGTGGCAACGTTCATTGACAAACTAAATGAAGGTAGAAATCGGCTAACAGACCTGAGAGGAGTCAGACGTGACCTTTGATCCCAATGATTGACCCTTGGCAAATGTGACCTTGTTGTGCAATTCCAGAACCCACCTACATACACTCAACAAAAATATAAACGCAACACTTTTGGTTTTGCTCCCATTTTGTATGAGATGAACTCAAAGATCTAAAACTTTTTCCACATACACAGTATCACCATTTCCCTCAAATATTGTTCACAAACCAGTCTAAATCTGTGATAGTGAGCACTTCTCCTTTGCTGAGATAATCCATCCCACCTCACAGGTGTGCCATATCAAGATGCTGATTAGACACCATGATTAGTGCACAGGTGTGCCTTAGACTGCCCACAATAAAAGGCCACTCTGAAAGGTGCAGTTTTATCACACAGCACAATGCCACAGATGTCGCAAGATTTGAGGGAGCGTGCAATTGGCATGCTGACAGCAGGAATGTCAACCAGAGCTGTTGCTCGTGTATTGAATGTTCATTTCTCTACCATAAGCTGTCTCCAAAGGCGTTTCAGAGAATTTGGCAGTACATCCAACCAGCCTCACAACCGCAGACCACGTGTAACCACACCAGCCCAGGACCTCCACATCCAGCATGTTCACCTCCAAGATCGTCTGAGACCAGCCACTCGGACAGCTGCTGAAACAATCGGTTTGCATAATCAAAGAATTTCTGTACAAACTGTCAGAAACCGTCTCAGGGAAGCTCATCTGCATGCTCGTCGTCCTCATCGGGGTCTTGACCTGACTCTAGTTCGTCGTCGTAACCGACTTGAGTGGGCAAATGCTCACATTCGCTGGTGTTTGGCACGTTGGAGAGGTGTTCTCTTCATGGATGAATCCCGGTTCACACTGTCCAGGGCAGATGGCAGACAGCGTGTGTGGCGTCGTGCGGGTGAGCGGTTTTCTGATGTCAATGTTGTGGATCGAGTGGCCCATGGAGGCGGTGGGGTTATGGTATGGGCAGGCGCCTGTTATGGACGAAGAACACAGGTGCATTTTATTGATGGCATTTTGAATGCACAGAGATACCGTGACGAGATCCTGAGGCCCATTGTTGTGCCATACATCCAAGAACATCACCTCATGTTCCAGCAGGATAATGCAAGGATCTGTACACAATTCTTGGAAGCTGAAAATGTCCCAGTTCTTGCATGGCCGGCATACTCACCGGACATGTCACCCATTGAGCATGTTTGGGATGCTCTGGACCGGCGTATACGACAGCGTGTACCAGTTCCTGCCAATATCCAGCAACTTCGCACAGCCATTGAAGAGGAGTGGACCAACATTCCACAGGCCACAATTGACAACCTGATCAACTCTATGCGAAGGAGATGTGTTGCACTGCATGAGGCAAATGGTGGTCACACCAGATACTGACTGGTATCCCCCCCCCAGTAAAACAAAACTGCACCTTTCAGAGTGGCCTTTTATTGTGGGCAGTCTAAGGCACACCTGTGCACTAATCATGGTGTCTAATCAGCATCTTGATATGGCACACCTGTGAGGTGGGATGGATTATCTCAGCAAAGGAGAAGTGCTCACTATCACAGATTTAGACTGGTTTGTGAACAATATTTGAGGGAAATGGTGATATTGTGTATGTGGAAAAAGTTTTAGATCTTTGAGTTCATCTCAAATGGGAGCAAAACCAAAAGTGTTGCATTTATATTTTTGTTGAGTGTATATGTATGTCCCGAGTTTGATGCAAATGTGATTAAAAAAAACTTAAACTCTGACTTTCGACACTAATGACTTTGACCCTTGCCAAACCTAACCCCTCAAGATCAATTCTAGGGTCAACCTACATTCACAAAGCACATTTGGTGGAACTCTGCCCAAGCACCTCAGAAGATTAATGGAACATACACGTTTTTCAAATGATAGTAGAATACCCAAAACACACCCATAATTATTTAAGAGTCTAAATACCACCGCGTTGCTCTCTGTGCCTGAATTCACATTCAGATTCTACACTGTATAAACAACAAGGTGGATTTGAACGCACCCTGAATGCACGTGTGCTGTTCACTTTCGTCGGTGCACAACCGTATGTTAAAATGAGGTGTTGCAGTGCCTTCAGGGATCCACTCTAAGCAGGTCAGAAACATAAAAACATGGAACCTTATTAAAAATACATCTATTACTCTTTGCAGATAATCCACAACATCCACTTATCTACCAGCACGACCTTGTCCGGGGCGGCTAACAAACGCAACCTATGCATCATTCATTTGTCATGTTCTAATCACAGAATGTCCATCTTTAGTCCACTAACAGCTGCTCTCACATGGCTGAAGCCTTCTCTCTACTGGTTAGCCCTGTGTCCACGCTGTTACTGCCACAGCTGACAATGGACGGAAACCCCACCCTCTGCTCCACCCACCGAGCAACACCAAGCAGCTTCATGTCCTGGAAGGCGGGGCCTATGAGCTGTAGGCCAATGGGAAGGCCCCGACTTGATAAAACAGTTGGAACAGAAACAGCAGGAAGACCTGGGGGGGGGGGGGGGGGTGACAAAAGGATAATGGTGAAGTTAAGCACTGATTACCACTAAACAGTTAGTTACACTTTGGGATAAAAAATGTGAGTGAAACTTTAACTGAAAACAATTTGACCTGGTCCAGACTTTAACTCTCAAATTCTGACAAAGTGAAACCACAGAGCTGTGCTTGAAAACAAATAGTTTTTTTTTAAAGATGGACAGAAATCTCCCCCTTCCCTTCCCACCTGAGGGAGGGTGGTATGTGTGTTCCTTATCACGGACCGGGGGGGGGATATGTAGATTGTTTATATTGCGAATGTAATAATAAGCGTGAATCCACTGTGTACGCGTATGCAACAAATCATCAAAATCAGTTCACATCCTCTCTGCCCCATAAATTATTAAAAAATACACGTGGAAAAATAAAGAACAAGAACCAGCAATTCCACATTTCTTCTATTATCTAAATATACCTACACAACATTTTAATTTTTTATTATTAAACACTCCATGAATGTTAATTTTCAACAGCTGAAATAAAGTTGTCAGTTTGAACCGTCTCCTCTCCCCTCTCCCCCCTCTGTTGGCGACCACCGCCCTAACGCTCTGACTCTAGTCACTATGGTAACGTTTAAACGTGCCTTCAAAATAAGATACAGAGATACGCCACAAAAATGAATACAAAATGCATGAATTTTAACTCACATCAATGGGAGCCCTGAGCTTGTTTCTCTGCAACGAGATGGTCCCATCTCGTTGGAGACACCCTAAGTGTGTTGCTTATGTTCAGTCTACTCCGTTTTTTTTTGTTTTTGTTTTGGTAGCTGTCACTGCAGAAAACCCCACTTCACACAGATAGGATGTCGGCAACAGGGTTTTCAGTGCTGTGGTAGTGATCTCGGGGTATTCTGCCACGACTTTAATCCAGAACACCGACAGAGTTGCTGTCTTGAAAATACTTTTAAAGCCGCCGTCGTTTGCGATCTCCAGTAGTTGAGCTTCTTCTTGAACAGACGTGCTGGATTCACCTGGATTGTTGATAAATGGGTCGCGGATCCATTCCTTGGCAGTTCGTGGGTCCTTTTTGGTTGGGAAGTAGCGCTCGAACTCTTTTAAAAGCAAAGACAGGTGATCGTGCACCAGCTGGGAGAATGAAGGCTCAGGCTCAGTCTCACACAAAATCCCAGCTAATGTTTGAAACATGTCCAATATGCCTCTGTTCACGCGCCGTCCCCACAAATCCAGTTTGGCTTTAAATGCAGCTACTTTATCTGCCAACTTGAAGACCGTTGTCATTTTCCCCTGAAGTGACAGATTGAGTTCATTGAGCAGAGTGAATATGTTGCACAAGTAAGCCAGTTTTGCGACCCATTCCTCGTCACTGAAATGTGCTGCCAGTGGTGACTTGTTTTCTGAGAGAAATCTTTGCAGTGGCTCTCGTAATTCAAACACTCTGGCCAGCGATTTCCCTCGGGATAACCATCTTATTTCTGTGTATAAGAGAAGCCGTCTGTGCTCCGCGTCCATCTCCTCACAAAGCTGCTCAAAAAGGCGCAAGTTAAGGACGTGCGCTTTGATGTGGTTAATAACTTTAACGACATCATTCAATACGCTGTTCAATTTCGGTGGCATTTTTCATCTTGCCAGCATTTCCCTGTGAATAATACAATGCGTGGATCACACTCAGGTGCAACCTCCTTAATCCGAGCAGTTAAACCAGACAGCCGTCTGGTCATGGCAGCAGCTCCGTCTGTGCATATGCCAACACAAAAGGCACATTTCAGTTTTCCTGATATATAACCATCCAGCGACTTGAACAGTTCTGCGGCTGTGGTGTTGGTTGGCAACTATAGCGCACATAACATATCCTCATGTACATCCTCCTGATAAAGATACTGCACATAAACAAGTAGTACTGCCTTGTTGTCAACATCTGTAGATTCGTTAACCTGGAGTGCGTACCACGGTGATGTATTAATCCTCTCCAACAATTGTTTCTCAATATCTTCGGCTATTTCCTCAATGCGCCGAGTCACGGTGCTGGCCGACAGAGGCACCTGTGCTATCTTTTTAACAGCAGCCTCTCCTAGAAGGTCACGGCAAATGTCTTTAGTGGAGGGCAATATCAATTCTTCAACAGTGAATGGCTTTTGTATGATGCTCTCAGTGCATTCGCATTTATTGATGTGGTGGCCGCCAGTAATTTTTTCTGTCCTTCGTGTTCCTGTTTTTTTCTTTCAAAATACTCCGGGGGCTTGTCTTTTAATCCAGGGTGCTTGGTCTCCAAGTGGCAAAGCAGTTTTGAAGGCTTTACTGCCTCATTAGAGAGCCGGTCGCCGCATATTATGCAGAGCGGGCTTGGTCTGTGGGCATCACCTGTCGAGATAAATCCATATTTCAAGTAGAAGTCCTGGTATTGTCTGTTAAAAGACCTTCTTTTTCTTGGAAGTTGTAGGTTCTTCTTCTGTCTCTTCACTGGGCCTTTTCCCCATCGAATTGAAACTTTCCAAAGACGTCGGTTTTTTTACTCATTTTGCTAACTTGTGGGTTAATTTTTTGGTACTCAAGTGACAGATGTAACCAAGAGAACCCGGTAATTTTTTTAAATAAAAGATTTTTCAAAATAAAAGATTATTCAGACTCAGATAATAAATACAACGGAAATAATTAATAATTTCTTGGGCGGCCGGTGGCCCGGTACTAATTGATCCACGGACTGGTACCGGTCCGCGGCCAGGGGATTGGGGACCACTGCTCTAGTAGAGGCCTGGGAGTTTGAGAGTTCAGGGCAGTATCTTAGCTATTCCTCGTACTGCACTCTTCTGGACAGAGACCTCTGATGTTGTGTCTGGAATCTGCTGGAGCCACTTATCCAGTTTAGGGGAGTTACAGCTCCTAGTGCTCTTATTACCACTGAGACCACTTTGGACTTCATCTTCCACATCTACTCCACTTCCTCCTTCAGCCCTTGGTACTTCTCTACTTTCTCATGCGCCTTCTTTCCAATGTTACGATCAGCTGAGATTGCCACATTGACCACAACTGCAGTCTACTTTCCCTTGTCAACTATCACTATTCTGGTTGGCTGGCCAGCAGCTGCACGTCTGTGTGGAATTTGAAGCCCCACAGGACCTTAGCCCTGTCGTTCTCAACCATCTTTCCCATCGGGACTTGGGGATTTCTGATCCGTATGCGGCACAGACGTTCCTGTACATGATTCCCGACACTTGGTTGTGCCTCTCGGTGTACACTGTCCCAGCTTGCATCCTGCTACGATGTGCTGGACTGTCTCTGGGGCACATTTGCACAAACGGCAACTTGCGTCCAGTCGGCTGTGGTAGACTCTTGCCTCTATGGATCTGGTGCTTCAGGTTTGTTCTTGTGCTTCCATGATCAGAGCCTCTGTGCTGTCCTTTAGGCAGATCATTTCTAGCCACTGGTAGGACTTCTTGATGTCATACATTTCCTGTGTCTGTCGATGGTACCGTGCATCCGGAAAGTATTCACAGCACTTCACTTTTTCCACATTTTGTCATGTTACAGCCTTTTTTCCAAAATGGAAACAAGATTAAAAAAAAGTTTTTTTGTTTTTTTTTAAATGTTTGCAAATTAAAAATAGAAAAATAAGAAATCACTTGTCCATAAGTATTCACACCCTTTGTCCAACACTTTGTTGATGCTCCTTTGGCAGCAATTACAGCTTCAAATCTTCTTAAATATGATGCCACAAGCTCAGTGCACCTATCTTTGGGCAGTTCAGTTTAGATGGTCGGCCAGCTCTAGGAAGGATCTGAATTGCTTCCATTTCCGGATGATAGAGGCCTTTTCAAATAATGTCCAATCAACTGAATTTACCCCAGGTGGACTCCAATTAAGCTGTAGAAACATCTTCAGAATTATCAATGGAAAAAAGATGCACCTGAGCTCAATTTTGAGCTTCACGGCAAAGGGTGTGAATACTTATGTACATGTGATTT
Organism: Thalassophryne amazonica; assembly: GCF_902500255.1. NCBI lineage: Eukaryota > Metazoa > Chordata > Actinopteri > Batrachoidiformes > Batrachoididae > Thalassophryne > Thalassophryne amazonica. Next base: position 29,939,028 of record NC_047121.1, read on the forward strand.
CTTAGATGTTTTTTTTTTATCTTGAATAAATTTGCAAAATAAAAAACACTTTTTCCATATTGTCATTATGGGGTATTGTGTGTAGAATTTTGAGGAAAAAATGAATTTCATCCATTTTGGAATAAGGCTGTAACATAACAAAATTTAGAAAAGGTTTGGTGCTGTGAATACTTTCTAGATGCACTATATATTATATATACGTACATAATATACATGCTTGTGCACAAGCATGTACCCTTTGAATAAAACCCCTCTAACCCATTACTTTTACAGTCAGTTTTCAGACACTAAATACGTCCTGCAGAGTTCCCCCCCCGACAGCAGGTTTTCTGACAGTACTTGGTCCACCTGCAGCTACTTAACCAGTTAAAGTCAGAGTTAACTAATCAGGTCTAAGTGGAGCAGGTGTAAAGTAGGCTGGCCTCAAAAACAGAATGACCCAAGAGACAAGTGTGGGAAGCCACCAAGATCATTATGACAATACTGAAGGACTTACAAGCTTCAGTGTGTGTGATTGTAGAAATTGTGCACAAAAGAAAAACGTCACTGCAAACATAAAAAAAAAAAAAAAATCTGTCCTAAAATGTCTCATGTGCCTTTTTGACAAACGGTAACAGAGATTTCTAACATTTTATTTTGAACAAATTCTGCCTCTATTCCACTACATCAACAAAAGTTGCATAATGCTCTCTCCAGTCACAGCCACAGATGCATATAAATTCTTCAGAGTTGTCATGTGTGTCTTAATGGCTTCCCTCACTAGCCTCCTTCTTGCAGAGTCACTCAGTTTTTTAGTGCCTCCTCCAGACAAATTTACAATGCCATACAATACTGTTTGTGTTGTGTATACATCCTCTGACAAGAAAACGGTCAAATTTTTGTATAAAAAGCCTGAAATTTTTTGGTTTTGATTTGATAAAACATTAAAAACAAGCAAAAAAAAAAATCCCAAAAGGCAAATACTTTCACAAAACACAGTAGCACAAAAAATAAGATGAGACATAAACAAAACTGAGTTAGTTTACGATAAGCTTTTTCAGTTGAATGCCAGACCCCTCACACACTTTCATTTCCTTTAAACAGGCTGGGTTTTCGATACCTGCCATGTTGACAGGCTGCGTGAAGACGTCTTCCTGTGCGCTACGGGTGCGGTTGTCTTCCTGTGTGAAGTCAGAGTACCGTGCTGCGTCACCGAGTGTGGTAGGCGTCAGCAGCACATCAATGCCTGAGCTGAACACGTTCTTGAAATCATCTGCAATCAGCCGACGAACCTGCTGAGCCTTCACCAAATAGTGCAAGTAGTTCCTGGAAAAAACACACAACACCATCAATCCAAATGCTTTTATCTTTAATTCCATATAGGCCGTGTCCAGTGTTTTTTTTCTGATGGGAAACCGCTGAGAACATGTCCAGAAACGCTTCATTCCCTTTTTCAGCAGCAGCAGCCTTGATTTTTTTTATGACAATAAACAGCTAACGACTGGCTCATAATGTATAGCAATAAAAAGTACTCACCCTCTGCAAGCAACAAGCATTTGTCCAATCTGCTATCACAGATGAGTTTTTGTCTCTATTTTGAAAGATTACGAGTGACAAATCAACAAAAGTAAACTTCTTTGTTGCATGAAAACATGCTGCAGTGATGTCAAGTTTGAAAATTTCTGGGATGTCAACTTGGAAGCACTCAGAGCACACGCACAAACAAACAAACAAACAGTATGTTCTTAAAAAATGATACTGGGTGCAGCATTTTTATTTATCTGGAGGTGTCTGTCTGTGGCCGCATATGTGTCATTCCCATTTCAAGCAATTGAAAAAAGATCATTGTGGCAAAAAAACAAAAAACAACAAAAAAAAAAAAAACACAACACACTATGTGGACATGGGGCTAAAGGTATCCTGGCAACTAAACAAAACTGCATGTGACTGCAGAGCATGACATCCCAAAATATTCTACCAGATAAATCAGCATTCTTTGTATGTCAGTAAGAAAAAGAGACATGCTGGTGGTTTGTTGTATCAGAATCAAGGAGGTGTGTGATCTCCATTACTGCTTGAGCAGGAAGAAGTTCCCGGACAGTATCCGTCCTCTCACGACGTCATTGAAGCCCTCGTGACGAGTTGAGGTATACATGGCCTCTGTTGAGCTTCTCACCTCACTTCGGTGACCTGAAAGTAATGGAACAGAAATGAACAACTAACTAGTAGTCACAGCTGTGACAAGCTTTGCAGAAAAAACTGACAAACATTTGCTGTCTTTAAATCCACGTTAATACTTCGTATCCCCTTAAATCCAGGAACCAGGGTCAACTAGTGGACAATTGGTGCAAACCCCCACCAAGAACAAAGCCCCCCAAAAGTTCAGCAACCAGGGTCTAAGCTCAGGATCAGTTTTGACTGATTGAGATCAAGTCAGTGATCAGCATCAAAGATCAGCAATCCAAGATGAGCGATCGTCTTTGAGATACATCAGATTTGAGGTGCATCAGGGTCAAGGTGATAACTGGGTACTGTTCTATTTCAATGACTGATTTGGTATCAACAAAATCACCCATAAAATCTGTTTTACTGGGAATCTAGTCTAATCTTCACCACCTGGTTGTCTTTTCAGCCACCTGATATACAGTTACTTTCAAGAGGTAGGGATGGATCAATTGTCCACCTGGGTGGATGCCATGCAGGACCCAAGGAAATTCCATAGTGTGACAGATGTGGACAGCACATACTACCTGACCGGATATGATGTTGTGACAATTCTGTGTTGTGCTTTTATTCTTTTTTTAGTATGACTATAACAGATGGTCACCCCACTGAGTGTGATCTGCTTGAGGTTTCTTCCTTTCCATCTCCTTTTCAGGAAACCTCTCTCACTGGATTACTCATTTAGTCTGAAAAATAACTGCTCCAATACTCGTTGAGGAAACTAACCCATAACGTTGACCTACACCACACTTTATCACTTATTTTAGTGCTGGATTCTGCATCATACCGTATTCGAGGCCGTCAAAGCGGGCCATGTTGGATGCCACCTCAGCGTGGCAGAGGACGTGGTAGCAGACAATGGAGTACTGGGTGTGAGGAAGAGACACTTGTTCCACACGAGCTCCCGCCCTCTCAAACATGTCTGCAACACGACCCCACTGCTCTACGATCTCCACAGACAGGCCCGGGGCGTGGTACTCCTGACAGACACAGCAAACGGCTTCAGCAACTCACTCTGATGTTCCATCATGTCTTTGGGAGGTTCAGTTTAATGTACACACTTGATAATTTTGGTGCTCCAATATCTACTCAAACAGAATTAAAATATGCTCTAACTCAGACTTTATACATCAATATAGCAGCCAACACCTGTTTTCAATGTAAAGATTTAGTGATTTAATGCCACACTGTGCAGAGAATGAAACAACACTCCATTTGTACCGTGACCTTTTCTGTCCCATTTTCACTCTTGGTCTAGCCATGCAGGACATTTTGGTCAGTGTGCAAGTACGTGAGCCCAAAGCCAATTTTGACTGAATTGCTGAAGGACCAGCCTCAGCATACCCTGGTCTACACAATAATCCATGTTAGCTATAGCCAGGTAGGAGACACTGAAGGTATACACAGGGGTCAACATTTACAAATGCTCCAATTATGTTGAAATATACACCACATTAGTATATGGCTGCGACGCTACGCTCGTTCTAATTGGCTGATATTTTCCCATATCAGACTGGTTACCATGACAATTGGTCTGGAACACATCACATTCATTACAAACCAGAAAGCTAAAAACACAATTAGAAGTCGGACATGAATATACGCCATAAATATCTGAACAGCATCACAAAAAACACACAGACTGAAAGCTTACTAGCTAACGAGCGGACCATCTATTAGCAAGTTCTTCATGGAAGTTTCAGCAGCTTTCATAAATTATTAACCTCACTTGCCCGGTCTGTATGGGAAAATATCAGACCTCTGTGTTTTATGCACAGACCTTGCTAACGCTCAGTCCGTACTTACACCTCAGTCTGATATTTTCCCATACAGACCTCAAGCTCAGTTAATAATCCTTTATTATTTGACCGTCTGTAAAGATTCCAAGCATGTATAGTGTGGACCATCTATGACAGAATGTCATGGAATTATGGAGTAAAAACAACAAAAACAGAGATCAATTTCAGTTTGTAGAGGAGTCAAAATCTAAAGGTTGCAAATTATTGGTTGAGCTAATAGTATTCATGAATCAATTTTTTATTTTTTTATGTGGATGAGATTACCAGCAGTTATCGGCATGTATAACTGAGCATCATCAGCATAACAATGAAAGCTAATCCCAAAACGCCACAATATGTACCCAAGGGGTGCTACATAAAGGGAGAAAAGCAGGGGCCTAAGACGGACCCCTGTGGAACCCGAAATTTCATGTCACTAACGTTAGAGGTAGTGTGACTGTACAAAACACAGTGAGAGTGACTGGTCAGGTATGCAGTCAACTATGTAAGGGCATTCCCAGTAATCCCAAAATCAGTGGTGGGCACAGCTAACCAAAAAGTTGGCTTCGATAACTGGTAATCAGCTAACTGAAAAGTTAACTTTTTTGACGCTAAATTGATAAACTGTCTAAAAACACATCGGAAGCTACAGATAACCAATAACTGACAACTTTCAATTTTGCCTCCCATACACTCTCAGCTACTAAGAAGATGATTTTGAGTTTAAACACAGCCAAAGCTTCTACAACCCCTGGCAAAAATTATGGAATCACTGGCCTCTGAGGATGTTCATTCAGGTATTTAATTTTGTTCAAAAAAAGCAGATCACAGACGTGACACAAAACTAAAGTCATTTGAAATGGCAACTTTCTGGCTTTAAGAAACACTATAAGAAATCAGGAAAAAAAATTGTGGCAGTCAGTAATGGTTACTTTTTTAGACCAAGCAAAGGGAAAAAATATGGAATCACTCAATTCTCAAAAACAAAAGAACGTTCCAACACATCACTAGTATTTTGTTGCACCACCTCTGGCTTTTATAACAGCTTACAGTCTCTGAGGCATGGACTTAATGAGTGACAAACAGTACTCTTCATCAATCTGGCTCCAACTTTCTCTGATTGCTGTTGCCAGATCAGCTTTGCAGTTGGAGCCTTGTCATGGACCATTTTCTTCAACTTCCACCAAAGATTTTCAATTGGATTAAGATCCGGACTATTTGCAGGCCATGACATTGACCCTATGTGTCTTTTTGCAAGGAATGTTTTCACAGTTTTTATTCTATGGCAAGATGCATTATCATCTTGAAAAATGATTTCATCATCCCCAAACATCCTTTCAATTGATGGGATAAGAAAAGTGTCCAAAATATCAACATAAACTTGTGCATTTATTGATGATGTAATGACAGCCATCTCCCCAGTGCCTTTACCTGACATGCAGCCCCATATTATCAATGACTGTGGAAATTTACATGTTCTCTTCAGGCAGTCATTTTTATAAATCTCATTGGAACGGCACCAAACAAAAGTTCCAGCATCATCACCTTGCCCAATGCAGATTCGAGATTCATCACTGAATATGACTTTCATCCAGTCATCCACAGTCCACGATTGCTTTTCCTTAGCCCATTGTAACCTTGTTTTTTTGTGTTTAGGTGTTAATGATGGCTTTCGTTTAGCTTTTCTGTATGTAAATCCCATTTCCTTTAGGCGGTTTCTTACAGTTCGTTCACAGACGTTGACTCCAGTTTCCTCCCATTCGTTCCTCATTTGTTTTGCTGTGCATTTTCGATTTTTGAGACATACTGCTTTATGTTTTCTGTCTTGACGCTTTGATGTCTTCCTTGGTCTACCAGTATGTTTGCCTTTAACAACCTTCCCATGTTGTTTGTATTTGGTCCAGAGTTTAGACACAGCTGACTGTGAACAACCAACATCTTTTGCAACATTGCGTGATGATTTACCCTCTTAAGAGTTTGATAATCCTCTCCTTTGTTTCAATTGCCAGGAGTTGTAATAGAACCAATGGCGATCACAAACCCAAACAGCCAATGAGCCATCGCTTCTGCTTTGTACGCTCTGCCCCCTGCTGTAGGAAAGTGTCATTTACTCTGACAGGATACAGTGGTCCAGTGATGAGGCAGAGGTCTTGAAATGGAAAGCAGGTTTGAATTATGGTTTTGCTTTATAAATAAAATTATTCCGGATAGAATAACTACATTAATGTAAACTCTTAAAATGTACAAAGTGATATATAACACATATCTGTTAATTTTAAAATAATGCACAAATTCTGAAGATTTGACCATTAACACACAGATGCCCAGAGGGGATTATGGGTAAGCTAAGCCTCCGCTCACACTGATTGGTTGATTCATTCATTCTATGTAAAAACCAGCACAAGTGAATCAATGTAACATGTGTTGGTGTTTACAAATAAATGTGCTTTTGTATAAAAAAAGAAAGAAATTTTCAAGATCCCACTAGACAGCGCCTAAGTGCACGCGTGATGACATCAAAACTCTATCCGGTTAGGGAGATAAGATTTCTTTCAATAACAAGAACTGTCAAAAAACTTTCTCCTGTGTGGTTGGAATTGTGTGGCAATAGGAATCGCCTTTTGAATGCTTGAATAACGATGTCAGTCACACAAAGAAATCAAATAATAGTGAAAACATGTTCGGTGGTGTGTCATAACGCATCAATCAGTCACTCCGTGAGGTGTTATAATATCAAGCCTGGTTCACATGGCAAGATAATTAGGCCGATATCTGATCCGATCTTCCCCTTCCGACAATCTTAAGGACGCCCCAACAATTGTGATGACGCTAAATATAATCTTATCAGATATTCCTGCTGTGTGTGGTGTGTTAAGAAGGACGTGAGGAACTAAATGTGACATGCAGCCAATCAGAAAGTGAGGTGTTTGACCTGGGAATGTTCGTGTGTGAAATCTGTTTGTGTGTGTTGTTTCTACCATGTTTCTGACACCACACACTGTTCAACTAAACCTGTCAGATCTATGATTTTCTTTTTATCTCCATGTGTGGTCTCTCAGGTTTTGGAAACCTACAGATAATTTTAAAATCCTGCGGTCGACAACAATGTGATATAACCGGTCGCCAGTAGATGGCAGTGTTCTATGCATTTTGACGCCGGTTATATCACATGGCCTGAATCACAATTTAAGACTTTTCAGCTTTTGGAGGAAGCAACCTGGGCTTCTTCTGGCATTCTTACATAAAACAAACACAATAACATCATCTACAACCCCTGGCAAAAATTATGGAATCACCAGCCTCGGAGGATGTTCATTCAGTTGTTTAATTTTGTAGAAAAAAAGCAGATCACAGACATGACACAAAACTAAAGTCATTTCAAATGACAACTTTCTGGCTTTAAGAAACACTATAAGAAATCAAGAAAAAAAGATTGTGGCAGTCAGTAACGGTTACTTTTTTAGACCAAGCAGAGGAAAAAAAATATGGACTCACTCAATTCTGAGGAAAAAATTATGGAATCACCCTGTAAATTTTCATCCCCAAAACTAACACCTGCATCATATCAGATCTGCTCGTTAGTCTGCATCTAAAAAGGAGTGAACACACCTTGGACAGCTGTTGCACCAAGTGGACTGACATGAATCATGGCTCCAACACGAGAGATGTCAATTGAAACAAAGGAGAGGATTATCAAACTCTTAAAAGAGAGTAAATCATCACGCAATGTTGCAAAAGATGTTGGTTGTTCACAGTCAGCTGTGTCTAAACTCTGGACCAAATACAAACAACATGGGAAGGTTGTTAAAGGCAAACATACTGGTAGACCAAGGAAGACATCAAAGCTTCAAGACAGAAAACTTAAAGCAATATGTCTCAAAATCGAAAAATGTACAACAAAACAAATGAGGAACAAATGGGAGGAAACTGGAGTCAACGTCTGTGACCGAACTGTAAGAAACCGCCTAAAGGAAATGGGATTTACATACAGAAAAGCTAAACGAAAGGCATCATTAACACCTAAACAGAAAAAACAAGGTTACAATGGGCTAAGGAAAAGCAATTGTGGACTGTGGATGACTGGATGAAAGTCATATTCAGTGATGAATCTCGAATCTGCATTGGGCAAGGTGATGATGCTGGAACTTTTGTTTGGTGCCTTTCCAATGAGATTTATAAAGATGACTGCCTGAAGAGAACATGCAAATTTCCACAGTCATTGATGATATGGGGCTGCGTGTCAGGTAAAGGCACTGGGGAGATGGCTGTCATTACATCATCAATAAATGCACAAGTTTATGTTGATATTTTGGACAATTGAAAGGATGTTTGGGGATGATGAAATCATTTTTCAAGATGATAATGCATCTTGCCATAGAGCAAAAACTGCAAAAACATTCCTTGCAAAAAGACACATAGGGTCAATGTCATGGCATAGGGTCAATGTCAATGAGCAGATCTGATTTGATGCAGGTGTTAATTTGGGGGATGAAAATTTACAGGGTGATTCCATAATTTTTTCTTCAGAATTGAGTGATTCCATATTTTTTTCCTCTGCTTGGTCTAAAAAAGTAACCGTTACTGACTGCCACAATCTTTTTTTCTTGATTTCTTATAGTGTTTCTTAAAGCCAGAAAGTTGCCATTTGAAATGACTTTAGTTTTGTGTCATGTCTGTGATCTGCTTTTTTCTACAAAATTAAACAACTGAATGAACATCTGAGGCCGGTGATTCCATAATTTTTGCCAGGGGTTGTACAAACACAGAGAATATATTCACGAGAGTTTTAGGCACAATATACAAAGAGTTTAATGCTGTTGTCCGTGTGGAGCCTGATCAGAGCGTCTCAAATGCATTTCTCCTGTCGTGAACGTTTACCCAGAATGCACTGCGCACACACCATGTCCACACTAAAACCTTTAAAATTAGTCCAATACTTTAAAACTAAAACATATATCTGATATTTTCACTTTATAAAACTTCCGATGTGACGTTAATTTAAATAACTTGTCCGAAATTAGTTTGGTTAAAATTTTAACCACAAGTTAAAACTGTATGCCTCTGGATGACTCAGGTGATATTACCAGCGTATTAGTATGGGGTCAAAACAAATGAGCTTTTTTCTTTTCTATGGCCAGTTCTGCTTTGCCTGCAGAGGATAGCAGTATAGCGGTTTATTCTAGAACTAGCTCTTCTCTGTTTGTAGAGGCTAGAACTGTGCATCTAATATAAAAAGTTACGTCTGCAAAAATGTTAGCGGCCTAAGAATTATCGGACTAAAACTTATCAGAAGATAACTGGTCCGATGATGGTGTTTAAAGTTATCTGAAAAGATAATCTGATAATGAGAACATTATCTTCGATAATTAGTGGATTAGCGGAACTGTGCCCACCACTGCCCAAAATGATTCTCCAACATATCGAATAGAATATGATGATCCATGGTATCAAATGCAGCACTGAGATCTAACAGCACTAACACCGTAGTGGTGTCTGAATCCATTGCAAGCAGATCATTCACCACTTTAGTGAGAGCTGTCTCTGTGGAATGATATTTTCTAAAAGCAGACTGCAGTGTTTCAAAAACATTATTCTCAGTAAGGTGGTCCACGAGCTGCCAAGAAACCACATTTTCCAGAATTTTAGAGCAAAATGATAGGTCAAGATTAGATTTCTTAAGTAATGGTTTAATCACTGCAGATCTGAAAACATTTAGGAACAGATCCAGAGGTTAATAATTTCCAGCACAGGTTGTGTGTCAGGTTGTGTTCTGTGAGTCTTGGGTTTTATTTTCTGTTGTCATTTATTGTTTGTCAGTCATTCATTGCATTATTCTGTAGTCTCCGGTTTTGTTTTCTGATTGTCATTTATTCTCTGTTTAACATATAGTTCGTTTTGCCATTTTTATTGTATTCACTTTTATGTATCAGTCAGTATCAGTTCCGTTCTAGCTTTGGTTACAATCATTAGTTTTCTTGTTTTCCACTTTTTAATTAATTACATTATTTCTTACTTTTGCCCCTTTTGTTTTTCTCACGTTAATTATTGTTTTGTCTTGTACACGTCACATTTTTCACTGTTAGTTTTTCCTGTCACTTAGTTCTCTTGGTCCTGTCTGCTTTGCTTTCATTTCCCTTCTGCTTTGCTTTCATTTCCCTTCACTATCTTGCACCTGCTTTAGTATTTGTCAGCCATGCCCCTTCCAGAACTGTCTGGACACCTGTTCCTCATTTCACACCCTGATTAGTCCACCAGTATTTAAGCCCTCACAGTCTCACAGTCCCTTGCCCGATTGTTGACTTAGTTCACTCTCTAGCTTCTCGTTTTTGTCCTGTTTGCTCTGTAGTGTTTGACTTTGCTCGTTTGCTCCAACCTCCGCCTTGCTGTATCCTGAACTCAGCTTGTTTTTTGACTCTGCCTCTGTTTTTGCCTACTATACTCCTCAACTCCGTGTGTATGACCTCAGCTCATTTTTTTGGACCACGTCCCTCCCTGTACCTCTGCTTCTTTATCTGAATTCCTGTGTACTGAATCCACTGCCTGGTTACCAGATAAAGCCTTTTACTCGTCACAACTAACCATGTCTGTGAGTCTGTATGTGCCTCCTACTGCTTTCTGTGCCGAGCCACCACGAGCCCACACAACTGGATTCTATGACATAATTGATACAAGTCCACATTACATGGAGAATGGGCAGGCGTGCCCTAGAACCAGCAACGTACCACTCCGGAAACAAACACACTGCTTTCCACGCACACCTTTTCCTAATCTGCAGCTCATCACCTGGGGTTATATAAGGCTAACTAGGTGCCGCTTATCTCATCAGCCTTAGAGTTATTGGAAGGGGCTAAGATATTCACCAAGCTTGATCTTCACAATGCATAACATTTAGTCAAAATTAAACAAGGTGACAAATGGAAAACAGCGTTTAACATGCCCACAGGGCACTAAGAGGACGTAGTCATGCCTTTTGGACTCACGAACGCACCCGCGGTTTTCCAAAATTTAGTGAATGATGTGTTACGGGAATTCTTGAACAAATTCGTTTTTGTTTATCTGGATAACATCTTGATTTTCTCCTCCAACCTTGAAACCCACAACCGTCATGTTCGCACTGTGCTACAAACCCTGTTGCAAAACAACATATTTGTTAAAGCAGAGAAATGCAAGTTCCATAAACCAACGTATCATTCCTGGGATTTGTTATTGCGGAGGGCGAGATCAAAATGGACCCCGAAAACGTTTCGGCCGTGTGGGACCGGGCTGTTGCAAACTCTCGTAAGGAAGTTCAAAGATTCTTAGGTTTTGCAAACTTCTATCGCAAGTGCATACAAAATTTCAGCATGATCGCAGCTCTGTTGCATGAAGTGACATCGTCCCTCCGGCTGTTCGTCTGGATGCCGGGGTGAGACGGCGCGTTTTGGGTCCTAAAGAATCGCTTTCTGGCAGGCCCCTTGCTGCTCCTCCCTGACCCCGCTCAACCGTTCGTGGTTGAGGTTGATGCTTCTGATGTGGCCGTAGGAGCGGTTCTGTGTGAAAGAAATTCCTCAGACAACAGGCTGTGTCCATGCGCCTTTCTGTCCAAAAAACTGACTGCTGCCAAGTGAAGCTACAGCATTGGGGACTGGAAGCTGTTGGTAGTTAAAGTGGCCTTGGGAGTTGTTGGTGGTTTTGTACCAGTGGCGCTCAGGGGAGACGTTATCAGGTGGAATCATGACAGCCGTTTGTCATGTCACCCAGGTATTAAAAAGACTGTTTTTGTAGTTCAGCAGAGGTTCTGGTGGCCAGGCTTACTGAAAGATGTTAATGCCTGCCAAATGTGTGAAATGCACAAGTCATCCAATTGTCCGCCTGCGGGCAAGTTAATGCCGTTACCTGTTCCAACTCGCCCATGGTTGCATATCACCATAGACTTTGTAACCAGACTTCCGCCTTCTAAAGGTAATACAGTAGTTTTGACGGTGGTAGATAGATTATCTAAGATAGTTCACTTTATTCCTGTCTAAACTTCCCTCTGCTAAAGAAATGGCCTAGGTTATGCTCACACAGGTTTTCAAGTTACATGGTTTTCCACAGGATATTATGTCCGATCATGGGCATCAGTTTGTCTCAAACGTCTGGAGGGAGTTCTGCCGCCGGCTCACGGTCACATCCAGCTTAACGTTGGGCTACTATCCACAGGCCAATGGTCAGATGGAACGGCTTAACCAGGAGCTTGAAAAAGGACTCCGGTTTCTCGCCTCTCAGCATCCCGCCTTGTGGTCATCACAGCTCTCATGCATTGAACTTGCTCACAACAGTTTACCTTCAACATCCTCAGGCTTTTCTCCTTTTCATGTCGTTTATGGTCACCAACTTCCTCTGTTTCCGTCCACAGCTCTGAACTCCTCTCTTCCCTCAGCTCTAAGACTCATCCTCCATTGCTGAAGAACCTGGGAGTGGGTGAGAAGGGCTCTGCTATGTTCCACGGTGGCTTACAAAACTGCAGCAGACTGGGGGAGAACCACTGTGCCCCCGTATGCACCTGGACAGAAAGTTTGGCTCTCGACACGCCACCTTCCCTTAAGGGGACTGCCCAGAAAACTATCTCCCAGGTTCTTTGGTCCATTCCCGGTTTCAAAGGTTATTATTCCATTTTCTGTTTGTCTCCGTCTCCCAAGGTCAATGCGCATCCACACCACATTTCATGTCAACCATGTCAAGCCTGTTTGTTCCAGCCCATTGTGCTCTCCAGCCATTCCCCCCACCTCCCACCCGGTTTGTGAATGGTGGCCGGTTTTTACTGTGTGGCGGCTCCTGGACTCCCGCCGCCATGGTCGTGGTATCCAGTATCTGGTGGACTGGGAAGGTTATGGCCTCGAGGAGTGGTCTTGAATTCCCTCTCGCTTCGTGTTAGATCCTGCCTTGATCCGTGATTTCCATGTTGCTCACCCTGGTTCCCCTGGGCTGTCGGGGGTCAGCCATTGAGGGGGAAGTACTGACAGGGTTTGGGTATTTGTCTTAGTTTGCATGCTCTGTTTTAGTTTATTTGTTTTATTGTGTTCTTCTGTGGTTAATTCTGTTGTTGGGTTTTTCTTTCCCTATCTCTCTTGTCTGTCTCTTGGTGCTTGGGGGTGGGTGTTTCTCTCTGTCTGGCCACACCCTTGTTCTGGTGCTTTCCACGCACACCTGTTCCTAATCTGCAGCTCATCACCTGGGGTTATATAAGGCTCACTGGGTGCTTTAGTCCCTCGCCAGATTGATACGCCTTGTGCCTTCTCTCCAGTTCTGTTCCTTGCATTCCATAGTCCTGCCTGCCTCAATGTGTTCCTGACCTCTTGCCCGTTTGCTCGACCACGCTTACTGCTGCATTTTTTGGACTGCCTACTCGTGTACCGACCTCTGCTATCCACCTCAGTAGATCCTTTTAAAAACCAGAGATGTCCGAGCCTTACATTTGTGTCCAGCCATTCCTGACCAATCAGCCTGATAAGATGTCTGGATATGATTATGTTCTGGAGTAGTTTGGTCAAAATTCTGTTGGAATTTTTCTTTTAAATGGCCTCATTAATTTTCAAATAAACCCGCGAACAATCAGGAAGACAAATGTAGGAAAAAGTCATCATGGCAATCTCTCAGTGGCAACGAAGACTGTCTGTTGGTTGATTCCTGGACAGGGTGGTGGAATTCTTCATCCAGGGTCGATCCAGAATTGCCTGTGCATGGATTTAATGTGGGAATGTTGTAGCACGGAGACAAACACACGGCCCTAGAGTGCCTGGTCTGATCCCTAGGAAATCCCAGACGATCGGAGTCTGATGACCTGCTGCAGCCTACATCCACCATCAGAGCATCTGGGTAACAAGCCATCACCTTCTCCGCCTGATCTGTCGGTCAGGACTTCCCATTTCACCAGAGCCCTGTTAGCCATCTTGTCTTCAGGGTTCTTGTTGGGTTTTCATGGTTACTGTAGCAGCCACGGTGCACACAAGGTCACTGCATTTCACTCCAACAGGCAATCTCCTACTTGATCTGTTATGCAGGTTGGATTTTGCCCAATAAATAAATACACCCTCCTTGGCAGAGAGAGAGCAATAATTAAAAAGAAATTTTAACTCACTTTAGGGATGCCAACACAGATGTTTGTGATGTCCACATCTTCAGGTAGCTCTCCAGATGATGCCGGGGTCGGAACTGTTGTTGAATCTTTAACATCAAAGCCTTGTAGATGAGCTGTAGAACATATAAACAAATAAACAAAAGCCAAAACTGTCACGGATTACATGATCTGACAGTGTGTAAAGTAAAGAAACAAAAATACAATGATTTTAAAGAAAAGATGGAGGTGGTGATGGCATGTTGAGTGAGTTCCTCCTTTCAGCTGTTTTTCTTTGATTACTTCCATCTTTGCTTACCTAAGATGGTGGCGGCATCACTGACACTGCGGGTTATAATGCCGGGGACATCCATGGAGTTGACCAGAGGGATGAGGCCTTGTCTGGACACCAGACCGTAGGTGGGCTTCAAGGCCACAACACCACAGAGAGCTCCTGGGTTACGAGTTGAACCACCTGTATCCGAACCCAATGCCCTGTCGATACGCGATAAAGGGATGCTGTTGCAATGTGATAACTGATTCTTAACTGACAGCACTTAAATGTAACAGTTTACACTTCCACTGATGAAATATACAACTGTAGGTCCAGTAAATGCCAAACCCCACACAGAATTAGTTCAGCTTGGCTAAGAACTGCAGTACTGATCACATGTGGTGTCAAAGTATTGAGGGCCCCAGCAGCTGCAGTTACTCTTGAGAGGTGGGGGTGGACCGGTTGTATGCCTGGATGGTTGCTATCCAGGACCCAATGTGGTTTATTGCTATGGTGGATGACGTAACACATAACACCAGCACATGCTCCCAGTCCTGAGCTGTAGCTGAGTTGTCACAAAAAACAAACAAATAAAAAAAAACAACCCTACTTTTTGGGGATGTTTACCCTGTGCTTCAGCAAAGCACCTTCAAAGTTCAAATATGTGTTTTAGTGTCACAGGGAAAGCTACCTTATGCTAAGTTTCACTATCATTTACTGTTTTCTTGAGATTTTGTGGTGGCTGGTAAAACAAAACTGAAATTAGAAGGGGCACTCAGAGAGTGCAACGCCTGCCCCTTACATTTTTGACACCAATTCATGCAAATTCTTTCTGTGTGAGTCTGTGTTAAAATAATTCATGGCTTTGACAACAACTTTATCCTTGGCTAACACACAATCCTTCCACCATATTTAAGGCATATTGGGACCAAACGGTTTGATTTAAATAGTTCTGTTCTTAACTTTGGCCCTTCAAGGTCACCTAACGTCAAAGGTCATGTGACTCAGACAGCACATATCTTTCTAGGTTACAGATGGTCAACCACTGGCTCTACGATATGACAGATGAGGAGTTTCAATCTGAGTAATCAAGTCTTTCAGCCTATAATCAATCTTTGTGATGCCACAAGGGAGTTTCTTGAAATCCTATTTAAGAGCTAAAGCAAAACTAAATAAAAGATTTTAGAATAACTCCAGAACGGCCTCAGAATGTGAAAAACTGTTCCTTGTTTCAATGTCCATCACTACACAAACTTTGTCAAAATCTTAGAAAAATGTTGAATCAACTCAGAGTAATTTTAACACTTTTCATATAGCTCTACACATTCAGAAGTAAACTAATACTATCCATAGAGTTAAATGTTTGACAATTTACCAGAGTTCAAATTTTAACTCCCAAAAGTGAATTACACAATGCTTGGAGAGAGTACTTTAGTCACATAAAAAAAAAGTCAATTTACTTCAGTTGTACTGCCAAGATAGTCACCAAACTTGGTATGTGCATTACGCATAGTGACCCCAAGAAGCCTGTTGATTTTGGTTCACAAGGGCAAAGGTGAAGGTCAGTGGTGAGTACTTTGTGGAAATCTTGTGAGTGCAAGATGTCTTCTTTTAACTGCCAGATTATCACCAAACTTGATATGTGTTAGGCATATTGACCCCAAGATACCTATTGATTTTTGGAGTCCAAAGGTCAAAATCACTAAACTGTATTTTGTAGAAGCCCTCTGGAAAATAAAAGCATCACTTGTCATTCGTGAGCTTATCAATGTCTGCCCAGAGCGCTGTAGGTTAGTGTAGACTGTTTGTGACACAAAGTCTAACTATGTGCTTTTGGCTCCGAGTCATAATGTTTTAGTTTGCAATAGTCAGTGTCATGACAAACTTCTCTGGTTGCCTCCGCTGGTGCTAAAAACAAACATGTGCACGGTGTGTCCTCTTACAGGTAGCTGGAGAGCGACGCCACGGCTGCAGCACTTCCACCTGAACTTCCTCCTGTGATGACCCAGTCAGACTCTGGCTCTGCCCCAGTCCGCTCACTGTAGACAGCAGTGTAGCTCCATGGGTTCCTCACTGGACCAAAGGCTCCATCAGTACTGCCCGCACTGACACGTGAACACAAAGAAAGCCACAAATCATCAAAACACTTGTGCTACCTTCCTTCACAGAGCAGAGTTATTTAAATGTATATCAACATTCCTAACTTATTAGAAGTTGTCAACAGAGGAACAATGCTGGAACCTATTTTGACAGTTGGAACCATGGCATTACCCCATCGCAAACTCATCCATGTTGGTCTTTCCCATAAGAACGGCCCCTTGGTCAAAGAGCTTTTGCACAACTGTTGCATTGTAGGGAGGGATGTAGTCTGCAGCAAAAGTAATGGAAGGTCGTAATCATCAGATCTAAAGTACCACTGTATTAACACACAGAATAAAATCTGAAGCTCAGCAACGTTAGCTGAGTTGCACACAAACCTCTGAGCATCCGAGAAGCACATGTCGTCCTTATATTCTCAGTGCAGAAGTTGTCCTTGACCGCAAAGGGGATTCCATCCAGAGGGCCTCTGGCAACACCTGAAGGGTAACAACATTGTAATGTATCAGCTGTAGGGTCTCCACAGAGCAGGTAGAATTCCACATTCATGTGTCCACACCTTGCAGCAGTCTGGTTTCCGCCTCTTGAGCTTGCTTCAGTGCCAACTCTTCGTTTACTGTGATGTAAGCGTTGAGATGCTGCGTTTGCTTAATGCGGTTTAAACATTTTCGACAAAGTTCTGTTGGAGAGATCCTCCCTTCCCTGAAGGCCAAGGACACCTGGACGATGATCATAAAACACATTCACGTGAGGCTGCAGTAAATTTAAGAAATTTATCAGGAATCCTTTATTGTCATTATGCATTCACATAATGAAATTTTGTTAGGTAGTTCTCGGCTACAAGTACTTAAAAAAGTACTTTTAAAACCACAAACAAACACTATAAATATGTTCAATGGAGATATAAGAGATAATAAGAGACATATCAGCAGCAATGACTTTGGAAAGCAGATGGCAGTAGAATGATGGTGTGGCAGAGCAGCAGAGGAGTGTAAAGTGCAGCACAGTGCAGGTCCCATACTTTAAGGCATGGTGAGTGAGCCATGTGTCCCTGCAGGGGTCCGATGGTCTGTGCATGTGTAAGTGTGTGTGTCTACAGGGGGAGCCTGTGAGAGTGTGTGTCTGCAGGGGAGGGACAGATTTCACAGCTTGGGGGAAGAAGCTGTCTGCACCGTTTTCTGGAAGGAAGCGGTAGAAACGGTCCATTGCCTGGGTGGGTGGGATCTGCAGCGATTCATCTGGCCCTCATATGTGCCCGTCCAGCGTATACCGAGGCCAGATGTGGGAGAGGACTCCCCACAATCCCCTGTGCTGTTCTCACCACACGGGCCAAATCCTTCCTGTTCTCTGCCGCACCACACTGTCACACTGAGAGAGAGCACACTCTCTGTTGCTGCTCTGTAAAGGTTTGAGAGCAGCCAAGAGGAGAGTCCAGCCTGTTTGAGCTTTGTGAGGAAGAACAGACTATGTTGGGCTTTCTTCACCAAATGGGATGTATTCAGAGACCAGGTCAGATCAGATATGATGTGGATACCCAGGAACTTGATGTTGTCCACACACTCTACCACTTCCCCATGTATGATGAGAGGAGCGGGTTCCGTCTTCCTGGGCCTCCTATAATCCACAATGACCTCCTTGGTCTCGCTGGTGTTCAGAACTAGGTTGTTGGCTAAACACCGTTGTGTCAGGTGCTGGATCTCCTCTCTGTATTGAGTCACGTCATTGTCTGATATGAGGCCCACCGCGGTGGTGTCGTCTGCAAACTTCACAACTGTGTGGAGTGGATGGCAGAACAGTCATGTGTGAAAGGAGAGAGGAGGACTGGGCTGAGCACACAACCCTGCGGCATACCTGCATTCAGGACCAGTGTGGATGATGTGCAGTCCCCTATTCTTACCACCTGAGGCCTGTTGGTGTCCCTGGTCCAGAAACAGTGATGCAGACAATCCCAGGTTATGGAGCTTCAGTGCCAGTTTATCCAGGAATAGATTATTAAAAGCTGAACTGAAGTCATCCACCTACAGCACCCTAACATAAGTGTTAGGATGCTGTAGGTGGATCAAGGCTGTGTGGAGTGCTACTGAGGCTGCATCCTCTGTTGATCGGGTCCCCCTGTAGGCCAACTGATGCCTGTTCATAACAGCAGGGATGATGTCCTTGATGAATTTCAGGAGAATCCTCTCAAAGCACTTCGTGATTACCGAGGTCAGAACAACAGGCCGGTAGTCACTGAGGCAGGTCACAGCTGACTTTTTAGGCACAGACACAATGATGGAGGATTTGAGGCAGACAGGAACCATAGCAAGCTACAGGGACAAGTTGAAAATGTCCTGAAAAACTCCTGCCAGTTGGTCAGCACACAATTTCAGAGTCCGGCCCAACACCTTATCTGGTCCTGCAGCTCTGTTGGTGTTGATCCTCACCAGGGCGACTCTCATGTGGTGTAGCTGCAGGACGAAAGGCTGATGCTGCTCCTCCAGCCAGGGGAGATGTATAGTCTCTCTACTGCTAGATGTATCAAGGCACACAAAGAAACTGTTCAAGGTGTCAGGAATGTGGGGTCATGGCTGACTAGCTAGTCACTGCACTTGTAGTCTGTTATAGTCCTGATTAGTTTACGATTATTTGAATAAATGCAAAGAGCTCTTCACCGTGATAATATTGATGATTTCATCATATTCTGTGGCACTCCTCCTAAACTGTCATATGTACATAGGTATAGATAATTTGTTACTGAATGAAGGCCCAACTGGTTGGTTTTGACAGGTTTAAGGCCAAGAGACGCTTCATAGTTACAGCGTATCCGTAAAGTATTCACAGCACTTCACTTTTTCCACATTTTGTTATGTTACAGCCTTATTCCAAAATGGATGAAATTCATTTTTCCCCCCTCAAAATTCTACACAAAATATCCCATAATAACAATGTGAAAAAGTTTTATGTTGTTTTTAGATTTTTACAAAAAAAAAAAAAAAAAATCACATGTACACAAGTATTCACAGCCTTTGCCATGAAGCTCAAAATTGAGCTCGGGTGCATCCTGTTTCATTGATCAGAGCCGAGACCTGAATCTGATTGAGCATCTCTGGAGAGATCTGAAAATGGCTGTGCACCGACACTCCCCATCCAAACTGATGGAGCTTGAGAGGTGCTGCAAAGAGGAATGTGCAAAACTGCTCAAAGATAGGTGCAGCAAGCTTGTGGCATCATATTCAAGAAGACTTGATGCTCCCAAAAGTGCATCAAGAAAGTATTGAGCAAAGTGAGTGAATACTTATGTACATGTAATTTCCTAGTTTATTTTATTTTTTGATAAATCTGCAAAAATCTAAAAAAAAAAAACTTTTTGGATGTCATTATGGGGTGTTGTGAGTAGAATTTTGAGGGGGGAAAAAATTAAAGTATTCAATTTTGGAATACGGCTGTAACATAAAATGTGGAAAAAAATGAAGCAATGTGAATACTTTCTATACACATTCAAGACTTTACCCTTCTCCTACCCTACCCTTCTCCTGATGGAATTTTTACAATCATTACTGGGACCATCCCTGCTCAACCATTGTTTTGTGGCTGCTGATGATAGTCACTTGATTTTCTATGATAGTTTGGTATAATCTGTGACCATGTACACATCAGACAGTAAGGATCCAGCAGTTGCTAAGTACCTAAACAAGACAGGCCCCAAGTATGCTTCCTGTGGAACTCCATTCCAGACATCTACAAATCCCAGCTGAATTGTGTCCCATCATAAAATTATCCATTTCAAACATAATCCACAATAAAATAATCCAGAGTACATATCTGGGTCCTGATCAGCAAGACAAATTATTTTTTTGAACCCAAAAGTGATCTGGATTCACATTAGCAACAAGATTTAATATCATTCCGACAAAACTCAGAATTTTTTTAAAACGTGCCAGCAAATTCTCCATTTTATGATGTAAAAGGCAACAACATAACCAAAACCAAACTGTCTAAATAAATGTGTTTAAACTAGTTAGAAATGATCTGCTTAAAGCTCAAGTTAGCACTCTACAGAGCAAAGCGTCCGATGTTGTCACAGAAACATTACCGGGAAAAAAAAAAAAAATCTGTTTTACCTCTTTTATTGTCAAGTTCAGCATATTAACTTCAAAAACAGCAACCCTCAGACAAGCAGGCTGTCCATGTTTATTACGTCCGATCTAAAAACGCACGCTGTGATTGGACAACTGTTGAGTAACTCTCGCTGTGATTGGCGGCGTTGTGACGTTGCTCAAGAACAAATCGAGGAAGCGGCTGGACGAACTAGAGGACGTTTATTCTGCACATTTTACTCAAATAACTAATTTTTTTATTTATTTATTATAGAGATAACTATGTTGATATATTTGGCGAAGAAGAAATGTGAGCAACTGAAGGCGGTTAGAACGTAGGTTCATGAGAGAGTGTAACTTAATGGTGGTTAAAATGCGCTTCTGTTGCTGTCGCTTTTATTTCACCAATTAAAACTTTTTATTTTGAACGATGGGCTTTGTGAGACAGTTCGCACACAGCAGGCTGAGGATTTATTTTAATAAGTCACTGCCTGTAAGGCTCTTTTCTACCTCTAACAGCAGAATGACACTTATGCCAGCCTGGGTTATTAATAAATATGGAAATAATGAAGTTTTACGCTTCAATAAAGACGTCAATTTCCCAGTAATTAACTATCCAAACGAGGTTATTGTCAAAGTGTACGCAGCCGGACTCAACCCACTCGATGTCCACATGAGAGGTGAGTGACAAACTCAGACATATGTATATGATCAGTCAACCCCTAATATACAGGTCGAAATTATCATTACAGTCAGGTCCATAAGTATTTGGACGGTGACAGAATTTTCTGCAGGAGTGAGGGAAGCCAAAAAGACACACTCCAATTCTGAAGGAGCTATAGGCTTCAGTGGCTGTGATTGGAGGGACTGTGAAATATAATGAAGCATTTGCATCACCAGTTTGATGCTCCTATCTCTTTTTCAATCACAATCATGTTTATGTATATATATATATATATATATATATATATGGATTTGAATCACGTGTGATTGCGTCAGACAAGCTTGAACCCTCGTGCACATGCGTGAGTTTTTTCATGCCTGTCGGTTGCGTCATTCGCCTGTGAGCAGGCTTTGAGTGAGGTGTGGTCCACCCCTCTCGTCTATTTTTTATTGCGAATAAATGTCTGAACGATTTGGAGCTTTGTTGCATCAACTTTTTTCCAGAAACTGTGAGAGACCTCCAGGTAGACACCGTTCAAAAAATTAATATGTCTTTCAGGGACGATTTTATGGGGATTAAACAGATTACAGAGTGTTACTGCCGCTTTAAGGACTGCCCACAACTCCTGAGAGCGCGGCGCGCTCCCAGCCCCCATCGACAGGCTGACACCCCGCTGGAACAACCAGATCATTTCCAACGTGAAAGCTTTGTTGATCCAGGACCTCGTCTGACTTTCACAAAAAGGCAGAAGATGTGGACATCAGCACTTTTTCAGCACATTCCACCGTTACAGGAGTTTTTTTCGTGGAAAAAGAAGTGGAGGAAGGCGCCACGGAGCCATTCATTACGCGGCACAAAACCACCTCCGTGTTGGTCTCACAGGACAGCTTTCAGGTGGATTTCAGACGGATTCCGGTTGCTTTACAGTCGTGTGAATATCCGATTGTGCATGAGCTGGACATGCCCAAACATGTCCTGTGAGTCTTCATCACGGCGTTTCTTTGCGCCATGCAGCTCCGCCGCGACGCGCGGTGGAGCCGCTTCTCTTTCCATGACAAAAACTCCTGTAACAGTGAAATGTGCCGTTCATTTTTAAACTGGACGCTGTCTTGATCCGGTATGTCATCTGACTAGCACAGGAATTGTGAAAAGACGTGGACATCAGCACTTTTTCGGCACATTAAGACAGACATGCGGAGGAGTTCCGCGCGTCGCGGCGGAGCTGCATGGCGCAAACGCAGTGATGAAGCCTCACAGGACATGTTTGGGCATGTCCAGCTCGTGCACAATCACAATCAGATATTCACATGACTGGAAAGCAACCGGAATCCGTCTGAAATCAAATCAAATCAAATCAATTTCATTTATATAGCGCCAAATCACAACAAACAGTTGCCCCAAGGTGCTTCATATTGCAAGGCAAAGCCATACAATAATTACAGAAATACCCCAACTGTCAAAACGACCCCCTATGAGCAAGCACTTGGCGACAGTGGGAAGGAAATCCACCTGAAAGCCATCCTGTGAGACCAACACGGAGGTGGTTTTGTGCCGCGCCACGAGCGGCACGGTGGCACGTCCCTCCGCTTCTTTTTCCATGAAAAAAAACTCCTGTAACGGTGGAATGTGCCGAAAAAGTGCTGATGTCCACATCTTCTGCCTTTTTGTGAAAGTCAGACGAGGTCCCGGATCAACAAAGCTTTCACGTTGGAAATGATCTGGTTGTTCCAGCGGGGTGTCAGCCTGTCGATACACACACATACATACATATTCTGTTTCTACCTCATTTTCTTATTTTATTGTACTGTTACAAGTATTATTATTGCTTATCCTTGTACACGCTGTTTGATGAACATTTTCCTCTACTCGCACCCATCTTGTGTGTTTTTTAAGAGCTGACGTAACATGTGAATTTCTCCTCTGTGAGATCAATAAATTTTTATCTTATTGTATCTTTTAGGCCTTTGTCCTCACCCCTGAAAATATGTGTTTAAAAAAAAAAAAAAAAAAATCTCCCTCTCGCCCCTCCCTAGGGAGGGTGGTATGTATGTTCCTCAAGCTCAGGTCCGCTCCTCTACCTTTACCTCTAAGTTAAAGAAAGGTGACTAAAGTATATTGCAATGTTTGCTGATGACTGCATAAATAGTGGTGTGAACAAATTATATTAAAATAGAATATAAGTGAGTATAAACATGTATAGACACATAAAATGATTGCTGAGGATAGAGTTTGAGGGTTTGGTGCAGTATCTTAGCTGTTCCTAGGACTGCATTCTTCTGGACAGAGACCTCTGATGTTGTGCCTGGAATCTGCTGGAGCCACTCTTCCAAATTGGGGGGTTATGTTTCGTAGTGCTCCCATTACCACTCGGGCCACTTCGGACTTTACTTTCCACATCTGCTCCAGTTGCTCCTTCAGCCCTTGGCACTTTTGATTTTCTTGTGGTCCTTCTTTCTGATGTTGCACTCAGTTGGGATTGAGACATTAGTCATAACTGCAGTCATCTTTCCCTTGTCAACCATCACTATGTCTGGTTGGTTGGCCAACAGCTGCATATCTGTCTGGAATTTGAAGTCCCACAGGACCATAGCCCGTTATTCTCTCATCGGGACTTGGGGACTTCTGTATGTGCACAGATGTTCCTGTACACCAGTGGTGCCCAAAGTATTCCAGAAAGGGCCAAGAAGGTGCAGGTTTTCTTTGCAGCCACCAGCAGGTGATTTCCCTGATGAACTTATCCCATCTGCTCAAAGTGATGTTAATGAGATGAGATGAGATTTATTGTCATTGTCATTACACAAGTGCAACAACAACAAAATTATGTTTACACTCCAATTACCTCAGACAAGATACAGCAATTAATCCACAATTATTACTTGTTTACCGTAATAATGGCACACATCAGAATTAAAGACAACACATATACATTTGACATTGTTTATATGCACTAAACTTGAAGTAGCCCGTCATCTGAATTGAGGCAAAGTGGGTGAAGGCTGCAGCAGGAGGAGCCCGCGCCGCCCAGCTTGGGTAGTTGAAGACTGCAGCAGTAAAAACCGCGCTGCCTTCGAGGTGGCAGGGAGGAAGCCAGGGTGAGGGGAGTGGAGAGACGGGGGGGGGGGGGGGTGTAATAGGGACGGAGGGAAGGAGACATGCATCGTGTGCAGATGAGTTAAGTTTCTGTCAGTTTCTGTCCATGTGTGTGTAAAGTCTGACGTTGCTAGGTAACAGCAGGCTGGGGGGTAGATAGATGAGAAGGGGGAGCTGAATTCCTTCACCAAGGCTGCAGATCCTTCTGGGGGAAGAGAAAGGGTATTTGGCCTTCAGGAGCCGATAAGGCTGCTATGTTGATGTTAGGCAGACAGATACAGAATTCCATTTACTACACCACTGACCGTCTAGAGCCCAAATTTATAAAAAATATTCTCCGGTCCTCAGCAGTACATTCTTTTGCAATGCTGCGATATGCTCCAAGATGGTATCTATTTTGCGTTTCCTTTCTGGAATACTTTGGGCACCACTGCTGTACATGATTCCCAACACTTGGTTGTGTCTCTCATTGTACATTGTCCCAGCTTGCATCCTGGTACTATGTGCTGGACTGTCTCTGGGGCACATTTGCACAACCTGCAACTTGTGTCCTGTTGGCTGTTGTAGACTCCTTTCTCTATGCATCTGGTGCTTAGTGCTTGTTTTTGCGCTGCCATGATCAGAGCCTCTGTATTGAAAAGTAAACCACAGTATTTGTCTGATCATAGGGCTTCCAAAAAGGTCTCATTTACACAATCTATGACTGAATGTTCCAGAGTTATGGGGTTAAAAACAGCACAAATGGTGACAAAAGTCAATTTTAGTTTGTACAGGAGTCCAAAAGTGTTCCAGTTTTGGTAAAAAACAAACAAAGTGTTGTAGCTTATTGGCTGAATTGATAAGGTTCTGAAAAAGAAAACATGAGAAACAGAAACATAAGAAATAAAATTTTATGATTTATGAGGCATTAAAAATAAAAAAATGTTATACATATTGCCCATCTACGACAGTGTAGCATAAAAAATAGTTTCACTGACCAGAATATGTCTTTATTGAATAAAAACACAAAATATCAAGTTGGTATCGTGAATCAAACTAGGGTGTCAAACATACTATATTTTACTCCAAACGGAAATGCTGTTTTTAGGTATATACTGACTGTATTATGATAATTGCCATAAATTTACAAAACTGAACTATTTTATAAGTTTGAACAAGGAACAGATTTCCTTTTCCACATCAGGTGGAAGTTTGTACTGCTTGCCAGTAGATGGAAGTGGGACATCAGTGATCCTCAGGATACATACGAGAGGAATCCAAATGTGTGGAAATGGATTCATTTAAAATTTACCTTGTTTTTTCCAGCGTGCTCCCAGCTTGTTAGTTAATGCGAAGGTGTCTGGTTGTCATCCTAACAGTAATCGGGGTGCCGATTACTTTAGCAGCTGTTTAGTGACAAGTGCAAGTCCAATGCGTTGGACGTGACACGTCAACATGATGTGATTTCGGTGATAGCAACAAGTAGAAATACTACTGTTTACTTAAATAAATTATTGCATAATTTGCAAAGCCACATTTTCTGAACTACTGGTAATTATCACAGTATGCCTTAAAACAGCATTTCTGTTTGCAGTAAAACAATGTGTTTGATAGCTTAATAAAAGTAGTTTGGTTCAAGGTACCAATTTCATATTTTATATTTTTCTTAACTAAGACATGCATGGTAAATGGACTGCAATTATATAGCACTTTTCCATCTGCATCAGACGCTCAAAGCACTTTACAATTATGCCTCACATTCACCCCGATGTCAGGGTGCTGCCATACAAGGCGCTCACTACACACCGGGAGCAATAGGGGATTAAAGACCTTGCCCAAGGGCCCTTAGTGATTTTCCAGTCAGGTGAGGATTTGAACCCATGATCTTCTGGACTCAAGCCCATCACCTTAACCACTAGACCATCACCTCCATCACCTCATAAACACAACTTCCTTTCTGTCAGGTGGCTATGGCGCAGCTACCTTCACCGTGAAGAGAGACCCTTTTGGTTTCAATCAGCCAGGCAGAGAGTTCCCCGTCATCCTGGGAAGGGACGTGTCTGGAGTCATCATGGAGTGTGGGCTGGACGTAAAGTACTTCAAAGAACAGGATGAGGTAAAAAGGCAAATGTCAAAGGAACAGAGATGGGTGCATGTGTTCACTTTATTATACATTTACATGCCCCGCCCCCACTTTCCAAAACTGAGAACATGGCCTTCCTATACACGGTGAGTCAGGTATGACTCTCGTGTGAGGTAAGCACTTGTTTTTGGACAAGACAAGCACAGAGTGTCATCACGACATCAATACTCTTTTTGAGGCATTAACACCAAACTACCTGAGAGTATATTTGTACACCTGTTGGGATTCTGAAAGCATATGTATGTCATCTGCAACAAAGAAAGCACACATTGACACTGCCATGAGAGATTCTCTGTCTCTCTCTCTCATGCATGCACATACAGGTGCCACATACAGTTGTATGTAAAAGGTTGGGCACCCCTGATAATTTTCATGGTTTTCCTGTATAAATCATTGGTTGTCTGGATCAGAAATTTCAGTTAAATATATCATATAGCAGACGAACACACTGATATGTGAGAAGTGAAATGAAGTTTCTAGTATTTACAGTGTGCAATAATTATTAAAACAAATAATTATCAAAACAAAATTAAGCAGTTGCATAAATTTGTGCACCCTTGTTATTTTACTGATATAAATACATTTAGCACTAATTATTGGAACACAAAATTGGTTTGGTAAGCTCATTGACCCTTGACCTCCTTACACAGGTGAAGCATATCATGAGAAAGGGTATTTAAGGTGGCCATTTGCAAATGTTTCCCCTCTTTGCATCTCTTCTAATGAGTGGCAACATGGGAGCCTCTAAACAACTCTCAAATGACCTGAAAACAAAGATTCCCTTACCAAAAAATAGTACTGATAAGTATATAAAAAGTAAACTGGAAGTATACTTGAAACATACTTGCATGTACTACTTTTTGGTAAGGGTTGTTCAACATCATGGTTTAGGGGAAGGCAACAATAAGCTATCTCAGAGATTTCAGGTGTCAGTTTCCACTGTGAGGAACATAGTGAGGAAATGGAAGACCACAGGCACAGTACTAGTTAAGGCCCGAAGTGGCAGGCCAAGCAAAATCTCAGATAAGCTGAAGCGAAGGATAGTGAGAACAGTTATAGTCAACCCACAGACCTGCTCCAAAGACCTACAACATGATCTTGCTGCAGATAGTGTCTCTGTGCATCGTTCAATTACACAGCGCACTTTTCACAAGGAGATGCTGTATGATGCTGTAATGCAGAGGAAGCCTTTTCTGCGTACACACCACAAACAGAGTCGCTTGAGGTATGCTAAAGCACATTTGGACAGACCAGCTTCATTTTGGAATAAGGTGCTGTTGACTGATGAAACTAACATCAAGTTATTTGGACATAAGAGGCGGTATGCATGGCAGAAAAAGAACACAGCATTCCAAGAAAAACACTTGCTACCTATAGTAAAATTTGGAGGTGGTTCCATCATGCTGTGGGGCTGTGTGGCCAGTGCAGGTACTGGGAATCTTGTTAAAGTTGAGGGTCACATGGATTCAAGATCAGACCATGCGGTACATGCGTTTACACAGGCAACGTGACCAGTTTATTACAAAGCTGATGTTTTACATGAATTGGTATAAGATTTCATGCATGGGATGTTCACTGAATAGAGATTTTTAATCTGTACAGAGTGATTATTTGTGCCATAATTTGCACAAAAAGTGAACTTAAAATTGACAAACTGGTGGGACACGTCGCGCAACTATTTAAAAAAAATTGTTGAAAAGTAAATGCATCCAACATGAGCAATGAGCTGTATTCCGATTCAAAAACGTATAATGAAAAAAGGTTTCGATTTACACTCTGTTCCATGGTGTTATAGCATCTGATGCAGCTCACTGCTGCTTACAGATTAAATAGGGCCACAAATGCTATATCCATCCAATATTAATGTGTTTTTAACATTTTAAATGTTATTTATGACTAATATATAACATCAAATGACATGAAATATAACAAAATAATGAAACTGGCTCAAGATGTGGTTCTTACAATAGATAGAAACATTACAAATATTAGAATTATTAAAAACGTTCAGTCAACATCAACACCACATGGTAATGTTTCTGTTAGAAATGGTATGATTCCAAAAAGACCCCAAATCTTTGTAGATGGGCCATCATTTGGTTTAAAAATGCAACAGTTTGGCTTTTTTTTTTTTTTTTAGACCACCCGCTTGGTGTGTGTACTGTATATCTGTGTGTGTGTGTGTGTGTGTGTGTGTGTGTGTGTGTGTGTGTGTGTGTATACATATATATATATATATATATATATATATATATATATACACTCAGCAAAAATATAAACGCAACACTTTTGGTTTTGCTCCCATTTGTATGAGATGAACTCAAAGATCTAAAACTTTTTCCACATACACAATATCACCATTTCCCTCAAATAGTGCTCACAAACCAGTCTAAATCTGTGATAGTGAGCACTTCTCCTTTGCTGAGATAATCCATCCCACCTCACAGGTGTGCCATACCAAGATGCTGATTAGACACCATGATTAGTGCACAGGTGTGCCTTAGACTGCCCACAATAAAAGGCCACTCTGAAAGGTGCAGTTTTGTTTCATGGGGGGGGGATACCAGTCAGTATCTGGTGTGACCACCATTTGCCTCATGTAGTGCAACACATCTCCTTTGCATCATCCATGAAGAGAACACCTCTCCAACGTGCCAAACGCCAGCGAATGTGAGCATTTGCCCACTCAAGTCGGATACAACAACGAACTGGAGTCAGGTCGAGACCCTGATGAGGACGACGAGCATGCAGATGAGCTTCCCTGAGACAGTTTCTGACAGTTCTTTGGTTATGCAAACCGATTGTTTCAGCAGCTGTCCGAGTGGCTGGTCTCAGATGATCTTGGAGGTGAACATGCTGGATGTGGAGGTCCTGGGCTGGTGTGGTTACATGTGGTCTGCGGTTGTGAGGCTGGTTAGATGTACTGCCAAATTCTCTGAAACACCTTTGGAGGCGGCTTATGGTAGAGACATGAACATTCAATACACGAGCAACAGCTCTGGTTGACATTCCTGCTGTCAGCATGCCAATTGCATGCTCCCTCAAATCTTGCGACATCTGTGGCATTGTGCTGTGTGATAAAACTGCACCTTTCAGAGTGGCCTTTTATTGTGGACAGTCTAAGGCACAGCTGTACACTAATCATGGTGTCTAATCAGCATCTTGGTATGGCACACCTGTGAGGTGGGATGGATTATCTCAGCAAAGGAGAAGTGCTCACTATCACAGATTTAGACTGGTTTGTGAACAATATTTGAGGGAAATGGTGATATTGTGTATGTGGAAAAAGTTTTAGATCTTTGAGTTCATCTCATACAAAATGGGAGCAAAACCAAAAGTGTTGCGTTTATATTTTTGTTGAGTGAACTCAAAGATCTAAAACTTTTTCCACATACACAATATCACCATTTCCCTCAAATATTGTTCACAAACCAGTCTAAATCTGTGATAGTGAGCACTTCTCCTTTGCTGAGATAATCCATCCCACCTCACAGGTGTGCCATACCAAGATGCTGATTAGACACCATGATTAGTGCACAGGTGTGCCTTAGACTGCCCACAATAAAAGGCCACTCTGAAAGGTGCAGTTTTGTTTTATTGGGGGGGGATACCAGTCAGTATCTGGTGTGACCACCATTTGCCTCATGCAGTGCAACACATCTCCTTCGCCTCATCCGTGAAGAGAACACCTCTCCAACGTCACAAACGCCAGCGAATGTGAGCATTTGCCCACTCAAGTCGGTTACGACGACGAACTGGAGTCAGGTCGAGACCCCGATGAGGACGATGAGCATGCAGATGAGCTTCCCTGAGACGGTTTCTGACAGTTTGTGCAGAAATTCTTTGGTTATGCAAATCGATTGTTTCAGCAGCTGTCTGAGTGGCTGGTCTCAGACGATCTTGGAGGTGAACATGCTGGATGTGGAGGTCCTGGGCTGGTGTGGTTACACGTGGTCTGCGGTTGTGAGGCTGGTTGGATGTATTGCCAAATTCTCTGAAACGCCTTTGAAGACGGCTTATGGTAGAGAAATGAACATTCAATACACGAGCAACAGCTCTGGTTGACATTCCTGCTGTCAGCATGCCAATTGCACGCTCCCTTAAATCTTGCGACATCTGTGGCATTGTGCTGTGTGATAAAACTGCACCTTTCAGAGTGGCCTTTTATTGTGGGCAGTCTAAGGCACACCTGTGCACTAATCATGGTGTCTAATCAGCATCTTGGTATGGCACACCTGTGAGGTGGGATGGATTATCTCAGCAAAGGAGAAGTGCTCACTATCACAGATTTAGACTGGTTTGTGAACAATATTTGAGAGAAATGGTGATATTGTGTATGTGGAAAAAGTTTTAGATCTTTGAGTTCATCTCATACAAAATGGGAGCAAACCAAAAGTGTTGCGTTTATATTTTTGTTGAGTGTGTGTATATATATATATATATATATATATATATATATATATATATATATATATATATATATATATAATGTGTGTGTGTATATATGTGTATGTATGTATGCCTGGGGTCAACCGATTATTGACACAGATAATTGGTTGAAATCGAATAAATGTTTTGGCCATAGTGTGATTTATGAAACCTGAGCTACGTGTAACCGGGGGTGTGATAAATGAAAGTACATTGGAGTCACAGAGTGTTGGTTGTGTGATTGCTGAGCTGTGTTGTGTGTCTGTAATTCTCCTTCAGGTGTATGCAGCTATTCCACCGTGGAAACAGGGCAGCTTGGCTGAGTTTGTGGTGCTGAACGCCAACGAGGTACCATTCAGCTGTTAAAGTAAAGTAGCCAAAGTCAGTGTTTTTTGGGGTTTTTTTTGTTTGTTTGTTTTGTTTTTGTTTTTTGTTTTTTTTGGTGTATTGCTATGTAAAAAAATGTGTACAATTGTATAATTTCATCAATAGTCATGTTCTGTGTATCTTGTTTTAATTGAAACAGTATGCAGTTTGGTGTTTGGTACTTTCCCCAGGATTGACCCCAAACTTTGCTTGTTCCTCTTCCATTTAAATGTTTTTATTTTTTTTGTATTTAGATCCTTACTTTTCACTGGCTGATCCAAAGTGATTGACCTCTGACCTTCTTTTTTGCTTGGTCAGAGGTCACAGACATTAAAACTACCCATCATGTGGAAAAATATATACTAAGCTTTTCAAACGGCTTCTTACTATTAAGTAATTGAGATGTTGAGTTTTTGAGCTTTTTCAAAAGTCAGAAGGATTTGTATTACCAGTGTTTTGATTTTTTTTTCTTTTTTGCAAATCATTCTTGTTTTAGCATCTAAACAACAATAATATAAATCAATCAATCAATCAATCAACTTTTTTCTTATATAGCGCCAAATCACAACAAACAGTTGCCCCAAGGCGCTCTATATTGTAAGGCAAGGCCATACAATAATTATGAAAAACCCCAACGGTCAAAACGACCCCCTATGAGCAAGCACTTGGCTACAGTGGGAAGGAAAAACTCCCTTTTAACAGGAAGAAACCTCCAGCAGAACCAGGCTCAGGGAGGGGCAGTCTTCTGCTGAGACTGGTTGGGGCTGAGGGAAAGAACCAGGAAAAAGACATGCTGTGAAGGGGGGCAGAGATCGATCACTAATGATTAAATGCAGAGTGATGCATACGGAGCAAAAGAGAAAGAAACAGTGCATCATGGGAACCCCCCCACAGTCTACGTCTAAAGCAGCATAACCAAGGGATGGTCCAGGGTCACCTGATCCAGCCCTAACTATAAGCCTTAGCGAAAAGGAAAGTTTTAAGCCTAATCTTAAAAGTAGAGAGGGTATCTGTCTCCCTGATCTGAATTGGGAGCTGGTTCCACAGGAGAGGAGCCTGAAAGCTGAAGGCTCTGCCTCCCATTCTACTCTTACAAACCCTAGGAACTACAAGTAAGCCTGCAGTCTGAGAGCGAAGCGCTCTAATGGGGTAATATGGTACTACGAGGTCCCTAAGATAAGATGGGACCTGATTATTCAAAACCTTATAAGTAAGAAGAAGAATTTTAAATTCTATTCTAGAATTAACAGGAAGCCAATGAAGAGAGGCCAACACGGGTGAGATATGCTCTCTCCTGCTAGTCCCCGTCAGTACTCTAGCTGCAGCATTCTGAACCAACTGAAGTGTTGTATGGCTGGGGGGGCCTGGCTGCCGGTTTGTTTGCCTTTTGTGTTTCCTCCCAGGTGGCATGCATTTGGGACTGAGTGGCTGTGTTGCTGAGGCTGTTAGGACTTCACCCTGATCACCTGCGACTCGTCAGGACTCACAGCTGAGGTGCATCTGGAGGGATTGGAGTATGTTGGCATTTAAGACTGAAGTGCACAGTGTGCATTTGCCAGAGACTCGACCTTGTGACCAGACGGGTGAGATCGTCGTCTTGGGAGCCATCTCATCAGCAGCGGACGCTGAGAATGTCCAGGTTTGATGCACGGTCTGTGAAAGAGGAGAGGGTGAGGTCTCACGCTCGTCAGCACACTTCCTGAGGTACGTTGGATTTTGTGACTAACAGTTATACAGTCAGTAAATGTGGTGTCCCTCACACCTTATTGTATTGAGCTGTATGTTAGTCATGTATCAGCTTCCACTGCGGTGGTGATTTGTGAACGGGATGTTCCATGCCTGCAGGTTGGAAGCTGATCAGTAATCAAGCCAGGAAGTGTTTGCTGTTTGTACACCTTTAAGTGTTCTGTGTGTAGAGTGTGGACTCACATAATGGTTCCTTCTTTCACAGACTCGGTTGTTGCGGCCACCTGGGGGGTGTCGGCGGGGTCCTTGGGTCCGAAACAGCTTCTGGCTCCGGACCATTAGCGCTGCTGGGAGCGCACCACGCCAGACCGCACCTTTTATTATTATTATGATCACTGTTATGTATTAAATTCAGTTAGCCTTTGTACCGTGCTCTGCTTATTTCATACTGGGTCCTTCAAACGCTGGTCGGTTCTCCGAGCTGCGTCCGACACATAACATGAAGGCTTTTTAGGGAACTTTTAGGACAACCTGATAATAATGAATTACAATAGTCCAGCCTAGAGGAAATAAATGCATGAATTAATTTTTCAGCATCACTCTGAGACAGGACCTTTCTGATTTTAGAGATATTGCGTAAATGCAAAAAGGCAGTCCTACATATTTGTTTAATATGCGCTTTGAATGACATATCCTGATCAAAAATGACTCCAAGATTTCTCACAGTATTACTAGAGATCAGGGAAATGCCATCCAGAGTAACGATCTGGTTAGACACCATGCTTCTAAGATTTGTGGGGCCAAGTACAATAACTTCAGTTTTATCTGAGTTTAAAAGCAGGAAATTAGAGGTCATCCATGTCTTTGTGTCTGTAAGACAATCCTGCAGTTTAGCTAATTGGTGTGTATCCTCTGGCTTCATGGATAGATAAAGCTGGGTATCATCTGCGTAACAATGAAAATTTAAGCAATACCGTCTAATAATACTGCCTAAGGGAAGCATGTATAAAGTGAATAAAATTGGTCCTAGCACAGAACCTTGTGGAACTCCATAATTAACTTTAGTCTGTGAAGAAGATTCCCCATTTACATGAACAAACTGTAATCTATTAGACAAATATGATTCAAACCACCGCAGCGCAGTGCCTTTAATACCTATGACATGCTCTAATCTCTGTAATAAAATTTTATGGTCAACAGTATCAAAAGCAGCACTGAGGTCCAACAAAACAAGCACAGAGATAAGTCCACTGTCTGAAGCCATAAGAAGATCATTTGTAACCTTCACTAATGCTGTTTCTGTACTATGATGAATTCTAAAACCTGACTGAAACTCTTCAAATAGACCATTCCTGTGCAGGTGATCAGTTAGCTGTTTTACAACTACCCTCTCAAGAATCTTATAAATGTGGATGCTGTAGAAATGCATGTGAACCTACACCAAGGCACTCAGAGCGCACACCTCTGCCAACGCAGTAACGATGTCCTGCACAGTTATGGTTGGTACAGGACAGTAGAATAGTCCCACAGCATGAATGGTGAACTGTATCATTTCATACCATGCTTCTCAACCGTGCTTTTGAGGTCCTTTTACCGTGCATAAAATGACCTGTACCACCAAAGGCAGAGCAGGTCTAGCAAATTGCCTAACTTCATGTGTGAGTCCGTTTGTGAATGTGCACATGATATCTTGACAAAGACTTTGTGTGTCAAAGTGAAACTCTGAACACAAGGTCACTTCACTCAAATCTCAGACAGGTTTGATGCTGAGTATGTTTTGTGTTGTGAAAACAGGAAGAACCTGTTTGGACCCAAAATGTAATGAGGCAGTGACACGAAAAAAAGAGAGAATGGTTTTATTGCTCAACGAAAAGATAAATATATGGAGATGGTGACTGAAGCCATGGAGGAGGACTGGAAGGCTGGGAGTGAAACCAGGTGAGCCAGTGGAGCTGGTGGCAGCTGCAGTGCTTCAGGGAAACAAAAACAAAGTATCAAACAAGAATCATGAGGCTAAATACACAGAACGACAAGAGGCCAACTGTACAACACAGGGAGAGGGATAATCTGGTGTTGTCCTCCTGCTCAGCCAGGCCATAAGAAGACGCTGCTGATTACCGACAGGTGTGTCGCAGCCGCAGGGGTTTCTCATAATCATCTCCTCTGGAGGGAAAGAGAACAAACAACACAGGAGAGAGGAAAACTGACCACAACCCCAAACCACAACAGCTTTGAGTCTAATTGTGGTCATCAGGGAGCAGAGTATCTGAAAGCTGGTGTCCATGATGGGTCATTCCATATGAACTCAACCTATTAAAAAAAAAAAAATCCCTGTTCTTCATCTCAGATTTGCTTTATTTTCACTTTTTTTTTTTTTGTACATTATGGGACCAGTATGAAAAATCTGAAATATTGGCATCATATTCCAAAAAAGTTTCCTTCTGGAAGGGTCCAAAAAAGGGGGCGTGGCACTATTTTATTTATTACGTTTTGGCACAAATGTCTATTTTCTTACCAACTTTGAAGGGCCATATCTGTAAAAATGTTTTGCATGCTTTCCAAATCCAGCTTTTCATCCACATTCAACCTATTCTTCCTGACCCTTGAAGCTATAGGGACTTTCAAATTTCACAAAATGAGAAAATTTTGTTTCTACTGAAATCCAAGCATTATAATGTAGGTTTTCTTTTTTGTAACATGTTGCAACAGCTTATTTTAATGAAGAGAACAAATTTAAATGGGGGAAATTCAATAGTGAATATTGTCTTTTCTTACATTGCCGTCATACAGGAATGTCTGTATCAAAAATTTCTGTTTGGTACACAAAATCCCTTCACTACACCTTGGACAAGTTTGATTTAGATGTGTTTAGATTCTAATCGTGGCCCCCAGGGGGCAAAGTGTCTGAAACGTAGTGTACACAATAATACTACAAGGACTTCATGTGTCTTGATGAAACTTGTGACTGTAGATTGCACCTTGTTCAGACCTTGCACAAGTTCAGTTGGGCTTGGTGATTAGAGTCATTATTGGTTCAGTTTTTCTATGCTTTATTCACAACTGTAAGTTGTGCTTGTCAAGAGAAATCGCTGTCTGTCCATCCATCCATCCTCATGTCCAACCTTACAACAAAACTTTCCATGTCCTAAAACTCAAGAACCGCAAAACTAACAAACAAAATGTGAGTCATGAAATAACAGAGCTTGATCATCCTATCATAGTTATTATCCAATAAGATGTGTAGTTGGAGCAGATGGGGATAGAAAATCTGCAGGGCGGGGGGACCTCTAACAGGTTTGGGAACTGCTTATATATCTGCCAAAATCTTTACTGTTGTTTGTGATGGTGAATTAAATGATTACATTTAGTGTTAGTTGTATATCTTATTTATTTTTACCTTTAAAAATTAGAACATACATCCTACATGCAAAAAGCTGAAGAGAGATCATCTTGTGTTGTCAAACAGTTGCACTGGCACTCTGCAGAGTGCGTGTTCAAAATAACACTGCAAGTGCAACCCTGAGCAGGATTCAACTACGTTCAGGTATCTCACAAACCGAAGAAGCTGAGCCATGTGGAGGCAGCGGCCATTCCTTATGTGGGCACCACCGTCTGGTCAGCTTTGGTCAACACTGGAGGCCTGACGAAGGACAACTGTGCAAACAAACGGTGAGTTAACTTTGCACATTTATCCAAAGATCCCTGTTTTAATTGGAGCGGTTTGCTGCATTTGATGCTAAAACCTGGAGTTTATGTGGCTACAAACATAAATCAAGGTGTTTTAGCAGGGAATATATGTGAAATGATTGTGCATTTTATAGTAAAAACTACAAAATTTGCACTGTTTGATTAGGAAAAAATAATAAAACAAATTCTATATGTCCACTTCATTCATTTTCTATTCTTGCGCATCTGTCAGAGGGCCACATATAGACAGACAAACATATCTGCAGTCAGATTGAAGGTTCCAGTTCCCCTAACCTCAGAGAGAACACCCGCAGTCATGCAAACTCCATACAGAAAGGACCAGGTGGAAGTGATCCCAGGACCTTCTTGCTGTGACCCAGCAGTGCTAATCACTAAGCTATTGTGCGACCTTCATTTTGGAAAATAAATGGAAAACCCAAGAAGCCCGCCATGCCGTTCCATAATATCTTCAGAATGCTCTGTCTTTATTACTGTTTATACTATACCAACTTTATTTATAAAGCACTTTAAAACAGCCAGCGCTGACACAAGGTGTTATACACTACAAACATAACACAAACTAAAACACAATGAAATAAAAAGAACCATTAAAGTGCAATTAAATAATGATCAAAGTAAGCCTTGTTGGTGTCAAAAGCCAAGGAAAAAAGATACATTTTTAAACAAACTTTAAAAATGACCAATGAACGTGCCTCCCTAACACTCAGAGGCAAGCTGTTCCACAGTTTGGGAGCAACAACAGAGAAAGCCCTGTCCCTCCTGAGCTTTCTTTTCAACCTCGGCACTTGCAGGAGCAGCTGGTTAGCCTACCTGAGAGACCGACTAGGTATATATGGCTGAAGAAGACCAGAGAGATACGATGGAGTTAAACCATAGAGGGACTTAAAAATGAACATAAGAATTTTCAAATGAACCGGCAACAGTGAAGTGGTTATATAACAGCTGAGTGAATCCTTGTCATTTGATTGGTGGCTTGTATGTCACATGACATGGATTATTCATACCATTTGCTGCTGTGTTTCACTGACCGTGCAATAGTTCTTTTTAGGGTGCAATTTTGGCGCTAAATGAAATGTGCTGTTGCATGCCCTGACCAACGCACATGCTCACACTACTGGGGTGGCATTTAGATAAACATGGCGGAGTTTGTTTTGCTGGTCCACTACGCCGTTAGCCATCTGGAGGCATGAAGAGCTGTTAGGATGAAAAGCTGGACAAATGTTTGATGCAATTTTTTGCTGGAGTGAGGAAAGCAGACAGCAGTCTGTACACAAATTCAGTGGAAGGCATCACAGACTACTGAGAACAATTCTTTACTCCTATTTAAAGTTCTTGTTGGACTGTTAAGCTCCAGTGATGAACACCAAAATATAAATCCCTTTTGTTGTTCATAAATAAATAAAATATCAAATGACAAGGATCTATTTTAGCTGTTATATAAAACAAATAATGAATGTTTTGTCATTCTTTCAATGGAACAAATATTTAATTCAGTGAAAGCTGGAATGTTCCATTCAACTCGGTTTTGCCTCATTGAATGGTACATTCCATCTTTCACTTCATGAAATATTTGTACTATTGAACTCATAAACATTTATTATTTGTATAATGTCATGCAGACACAAGTGAAGAGTTCTTCTGTTTTCTTACATGCTGAATCCATTCTAACCACAATTATATAAAAAACATGGGGACCAAAATGAGCTTGGCATGATATTTAATTTTGTTTATTACATATCAAACAATGTCTGTGCAAAATTTGGTGCCTTTACCATAAAACATGCAATTGTCGTGGCATTACATATACATCTGCCCTGTTACTTCTGCGCATCCTCAACAAACCAGCTAAATATTGTTGTTGATATTTTTATTATAAATGTCCCATTTTTTTCTTCATCACAGAATTCTGATTCTTGGGGGTTCTGGAGGAATAGGAACCTTTGCTATACAGGTATGGAGGAAGAAAACTGATGATCATGATGATTTTTTTTCAATGGATACACTTTGATAATTCTTCAAACTCAAAACAATTCCTTCAAATCACAGTTTTCCACCCAATAGCAAGTCCCCTTCAGCTGCTCACCTGTTTTTACTCAGGGTCGCCACAGCAGATCCAAGGTGGATCTGCATGTTGATTTGGCGCAAGTTTTACACCGGATGTCCTTCCTGATGCAGCTCTATATTACATGGAGAAATATGGAAGTGTGTGTGTTTTACAGATGAACAGTGCAGTAAAACAGTAACTATTTCACACATTGACTCTGAAATATGTTCACAAAGTGGCTGCAACCAACAGTTAATTTCATTATTGATTAATTTGTTGATTGTGTATACAGTTAATCTTTTTTTTTGTAAATTATCAATGCACATTAAAAATATCAATTAGTTTTCAGCCCATGACATCATTTGCATAGTGTTATTTAAAATACATTAACATATTGTTTTCTTAATGTGTATTTCTTAATGATTGATGTAAATGAAGTCCAAGACATATTCAGTCACTTGGAAATATTCATGTGTCCATGTATTGACTTATTATAACACAACAGTACATGGTAGACAACCTGTATTTTTAGAGGATGGAATTGATTTAATGTGTGTAGAAGTCTTGTGTGATATACTGTAAATGTTAACCACACAGTCCAAAAATGCATCATAAAGAGGAAAAAAAAAAATCATGTATAAGTCATACTTTTTTTTTTAAACATGCTGCTATTGCTTCATTTAGCCAGAAGGAAACTGAATTTTATTGACTGATCATTCATGTATAATACAAACACCACATTAGTTAGCAGAAGTTAACAGGCTAATTAATGTTAATGTTTTTTATGAGGCACAAAGAATTCAAGAGTGAACAACTACTTGTCATTAATGAACAGAAGAAAACATCTGATCTGAGCTAAAGGTGTGCACGTTGACAAGGGGGTGTAACGGTACATGTATTTGTACTGAACCGCTACGGTAGAGACCTTACGGTTTGGTCCAGGCATACAGAGGATACATGGTGCAAAAATGTAATGTGGAACAAAATTTCACACGTGAGTTCTTTCCAGACACCTCTGAGTTAATCACACCTGACTATGGCGAGTGGAAACTAACAATCCATAAGAGCTAGACCGCCTCCTTCTGTTAAAACAGTGGTATGGGAAATCTCCAGCTGAGCCAATCACCGGCAAAAAAAAACCTGTTGTTGCTTCCCTGTCCACCCATTGCACCAAACCTCCTGTAATATCCAAACTATGGTGTGAACCAAACCATGGTTTCTGTGTATCATTCCACCCCACCTCTATGTTTACCTATGTTTAAAACTAGACATTTTTAAATCGCTGCTCCTTCACATTGAAAGGAGCCAGCTGAGATGGTTCAGGCATCTGGTGAGGATGCCCCTGGGCGCCTCCCTTGGGAGGTTTTCCAGGCACATCCAGCTGGGAGGCGACCCCGGGGAAGACCCAGGACTTGGTGGAGAGATTATATCTCCACACTGGCCTGGGAATGCCTCGGAATCTCCCTGTCAGAGGTGGTTAATGTGGCCCAGGAAAGGGACGTCTGGGGTCCCCTGCTGGAGCTGTTGCCCCTGCGTCCTGATCCCGGATAAGTGGTTGAAGATTTTTAAAACATTATAGTTAGCCTTGGTGTGTTGTCTTTCAAGACATAATATTTCTTATACTTTTATTTTGAAGGGTAGACCTTATTATGATGTTTATCAAGTCCTTTTCCTGTCAGTCACAATATGGAAGCAGGTTCATCTGTCTGCAGGCTTTGTGCATCTGCCACCCTCTGCACTGTAATGGTTCTGCTGTATGAGCTCCAGAGCCATACACATCGAGGTCATTGGACACCAGCCTGCAACAACGCCATAAGGTGTTGACCTGCCAAGCAACGAAGATCTGATTGAACTCGGAATGGTCAAACATGAACCAGACACCACTGTGCAGAGGTTCCTACACCAACAACGGTGTACCTCAATCCCCCACCTGCCTCGCACATTGGTGGTTCTTGGGAACGTCTGATTGGAATGGCTCAAAGAATTCTGGACTCCATGCTTCTTGAACAGCACAGAATGTCAGAGGTGATGGCAATCATCAGCATGAGGCCACTGATTCCAGTTTCAAGCGACCCTGAGGATTTGTTCATTCTGTCACCATTAATGCTTCTAGCTCAGAAAGTTGGAGTGTCACCTCCAACAGGAGACTTTTTAGATAAAGACCTCCTCACTGAGCAGTGTAGACAAGTATACTGTCTTGCCAACAGCTTCTGGAATACCTGGAGACATGAGTAATTGTTTGCCTTGCAACACTGAAAGAAATGGAACAAGTCCTACCAAAACCTGCAAGAATGAGACATTGTCCTTCTCAAAGACACTCCAGCTGCTCACAACAACTGGCCAATGGCTGTGATCTCAAAGACTTTCTCTGGAGGAGATGGAAGGGTCAGGAAGGTGGAATTAAAGACCACAGATGAAGGACATTCAAAGAATTTCTTTAGACCCATCTCAGAAGTTATCTTACTTCTAAAGACTGACGTTCAGAAACCTGCTTAGTTCAGATTATTTCATTTATACATTTAGTTTTTCAAACATAGGTTTTTTTGTTGCACAGAACACCTCATGCCCTATTAATGTGATTGTATTTGAACACTATACATTAAATTTTTTTTGTTGTTGTTGCTGTTTTGGTCAGTTGCTGAAGGCCTGGGGGGGCCATGTCACAGTTACCTGCTCCCAGAATGCTGAGCAGTTTGTAAGAGGACTTGGGGTAGACCACGTGGTGGACTACACTGCTGGTCCTGTTGAAGAACAGCTTCGAACTCTTGATAAGTGAGTGAATCTTCACTGCACACCTCATTCTAACACCACTAACCTCCAACAGTTCTGAACAGGATCCAGGATGTTAAATTCCCTGATGCTCCGTGACAAGCGTCACATTATTATATTAATTTCCTGTAGGTGTCACTGTTATCATTGTGGCACTAATCAAGTGCAAATATACAATGTTACAAACCAGAGATTAAATAAGGCTTCTAGACGATTGCAGAGCCGCTTTACCACCAGCTCGGCTTTGTTTGACTTCATAACAAGACATCATCGATGTGACCCAGGAAAGCAGACGTCTCTGCAGAAAAACTATTTTCAGTATCTCATCTAGTTCCTGAAATATGTTCAACAACGACACAACAGCCTTAATGCTTGACCTATGACCTGGGTTGTGAGAGGACATGAGTTTGATTGAAATTGCTCTTTGCATTTTGAAGATAATACAGCAGACAGAGGAACAAATAGGCTAGTTAGTACAGTCATTACATGGATAGTAGTAGTAGTAGTAGTAGTAATCTGTCTGTTTCTGAGACTATGGGGTATTTGTGCTCTTCAGCACCCTTGTTAATGACGCTCGAATCTGCAGGATGCAAAGAGCCTGGGCAAGATTGATGGAGGTCCTTGCCTGCCCAAATAGCAGGAAACAACAGGCCTTGCTGGTATGGTTCAAAGGAAAATCCAGTGCGTTTTGTACCAGTGGAGTTGCAGGACGGTAACTACATTTTCCATCCGCCTAAGGGGCTCCGCTCTTTATTTGCTGTTGGGATTTAGTCCCCTAGCCTTTATCTCGCCTGAGATGGGTTTATTTACACAGACAGCAGGCGGATTTTATCTGACCAATGCAAATTTGCAAAATAAACTATATATTTACTTAGAAGCTGAACCGGCTCATTTCCAGACATCGAGTAGCCAAGTTTGTGTGTGTGTGTGTGTGTGTGTGTGTGTGTGTGTGTGTGTGTGTGTGTGTGTGTGTGTGTGTGTGTGTGTGTGTGTGTGTGTGTGTGTGTGTGTGTGTGTGTGTGTGTGTGTGTGTGTGTGTGTGTGTGTGTGTAAACATCGCAGTCACTGGGTTATACCAGCAAGCTGCTGTGCCCACATAATAAATTATTTTGTGAAGACACTATATCTTTGTACTTTCTAGAATTGTCCTATAGCTCACTGAAAGATTATGTGATTTGTTTTAGGACCACAGCTGTGTAATATGTTAGCTGGCACTTTAGATGCTGTTTGCTTGTGTTGCCTCTAAAACAAAGAGGTGGGGATGGGCCGGTTGCCTGCCTGGGTGATTGCTGGCCAGGTCTTAACGTGGTTCCATAGTGTGGTGGATACACTTGCTCCCAGATCTGAGCTCAGAAGAATCCTGCTGTTCGTGTCCAGCCAACGCGCGCTCACAGCGATTGACGGCGATGGCCTTAGCTGCATTAGCTTGCGAGCTTTAAGCATTTTTACACACGGAACTGGTTCCATTGAAAGAAAATGACTGCATGAGCGCCCCCACGACTGGCATCACATATTTAAAATCACACCTACATGTTGACGTTATGGCAGCAGCTTTGGGCTGTGAGATGTGTCCTTCATGTCTGGGATACAGATTTACAGAAACTTCCATCAATTACTTACAAAGTCTCTAACACAGGACGCGTGTTTTTCATTATGTCATAATCACTAAAGGCAACAAGACATATTAATATATTTCTGATCTGTCTCGGAGGGTTGTTGTGACACAGCCAGGAAATGAATTATCATTTAAATGAAAAATAAAGCACACAGAGTAGTTCCTTTTGTTTTGAATAAGGCAATACACTCTCCTAAAACAAAATACACGACCAGTCAAAAGTTTGGACATGCTGTCCCGTTCTTTTACTATTACCTCAAACACTACACTGTAAATACTAAATACTTGTCCTTATTGTCAAAATGCCTTGTCCTGTCATCACCGAGGGAAGGTGAGAAATGAAATTTTGATTCCTTGTATGTCTAGTACATGTGAAGAATTGACAATAAAGCTGACTTTGACTTTGAATGGGGTCATTGTGTCCAATCCAGTTAGCATGGACGCACTCTGTGGTCGTCCAGTCAAGCGCCATCTACAACTCTGTCTGTGCCATCACTCAAACTCATTAATGATCCTTTACTCATGAGCTGGACTAATGCAAAGCTGTTTGTAGAACGAGGCCACGCTGTAATGTTTTCCTTCTGAACCTGCTCTGTAGACACTTTCAAAGTGCTGAAAGAGGTTTGGGAATAGATAAGTGTCACCAATACAGAAAACTAGAAACGTCACTGTTTCTCCTGCCTGATTTCAAACACACAACTTTACTGAAAAAATTCAGTCATGGTGTTGGAATATGTAACGAGAAATGTCACACACAGTGACACTGTGGCAGCCAAATAATGACGTAGAACAGTGTATGTAGAACACGTACAGTACC
The DNA here is from genome assembly GCF_902500255.1 of Thalassophryne amazonica. Classification (NCBI taxonomy): domain Eukaryota; kingdom Metazoa; phylum Chordata; class Actinopteri; order Batrachoidiformes; family Batrachoididae; genus Thalassophryne; species Thalassophryne amazonica. The sequence continues at coordinate 29,982,839 of NC_047121.1, forward strand.
TGTCAAAAGCTTAGACACATCGTCCCATTTAAATGAGTGGGACAGGTCTGCAATGCAGGCATACCATATTTACTAGAGCACAAGTTGCACCTGTAAAAAAAAAAAAAAAAAAAAAAAAGCCTTTTGAAGAGGAAAAAAACACAAGTCACACTTTTATTTTTAAGGGATTTTTATGCATTGTTGTTGTGCACTTTTTGTTATTAGCATTTATTCTTGTATTATTAGAGCTTATTTTGTTAAGTGTCTTGAGTCCCTGGAAAGTCCTATATAAATAGTCATGATAATTAATATTATTAATAATGAATATGTGTGATTTTTCAGTATATAAGTCGCACCGGAATATAAGTTGCAGGACCTCACAAAGTAGTAAAAAAAAACTAACAAACACCCCCCCCCCCCAAAAAAAACAAACAAAAAAAAACAAAAAAAACAAACAGGACCTGTACTCCAGAAAATACTGCATGTGTTTTGCTGTGGGAGGAGGCCGGAGCACCCAGAGGGAACCCTCACAAACACGGGAAGAACATGTAAACTCCACCCAGAAAGGCCACAGGTGGGAACCGATGCAATGACCTTCTTGCTGTGAGGCAACATTGCTAACCACTAATCCACCGTGCTGCCAGTTTAAGTAGTTTAAACAGAGTTGTAGACTGAGTTTGATTGGACGTCCACAGCGTGCATTAATGCTGACCCAAACACACGACCACACACAAAATGAATGTCACTCTTTCAAATCGAACTTTTCTTGTATCACGTGTAAATTGTCCCTCTTCTCTTTTTTTAACTTCTCATTTTATGGCCCATCACCCACAGTTTGTTTTCACGTGTGTGTGTGTTCCATGGTCTTCCTGCAGATTTGACGTGATCCTTGATAATATTGGGTGGGACACGGAGCGTTGGGCCCTGACGCTGCTCAAACCTTGGAGCGGTGCGAAGTACGTCACCCTTGTTACGCCCTTTCTCCACAACACTGACAGGCTGGGCATCGCTGATGGCATGATGCGGACCGCCATCACCGTGGGCTCCAAGGTCATCAAGGTAATCGCAGCTAACTAAGAAGGTCTGAAGTTCAGCTGACTTCAGCTTATTTGCAGGATAAACACAATCTTCAAAAACGTACATTAATATATCGCCTGACTATCAGGTCAGGTTGAAATCAAGATATTAGTAAGTGGGAATACTAAAATCAGATACCCCAATCAGCCGTAACAGTGTGACCACCAGCCTAATCTGGTGTAAACTACTCTTTTGCCATTAGAACAGCCCTGACTCATGTAGACGTGGGCTCAGCTCGACCTTTCTATCAGAACCTATGTTTTTTGGAATTGAAGCGACAGTAGCTCTTCTGTTGTATTGGACCACCTGGGTCAGCGTTCACTCCTTGCATACATCAGAGAGTCCATAGCCCTGTCACCGCTTCACCAGTAAGTACCGGCCACTACAGACCGAGAACATCCCACAAGAGCTGGAAAACAAGAAAACAGAAGAAATACTAAGGTGATCGCCGGCCACTAGCCCTAAGCTTCACTAAAAGACCCAGAATTTAGGTAAAGTTGAGGCCGTGGCACGTTCCGTTTCCTAATCAAATTAATTAGAAGAGTAAAAAACGTAAAACAAAACTATACCAGTTTTGTTTTACGCTTTTTACTCTTTTAATAAAGGTTATGTTTTCATCCCTGTTTGTTTGTTTGTTTTTTGTCTATTTGTAAACAGCCTATCAATTTCATCATATATCATAATCATATATCAAATTTTTACAGAGGATTCATATCTTGATAGGAAAGAGCTGCTTCAATTTTCAAGGTCAAAGGTCAAAGTCAGGAAAAATCTTGGAAAATTGGAAAAATCCCTATCCTTTAACATTAAATGGATTTTCAAAAATTCATGCCTCTGTCCAGAAAAGATAAATTTTTTTCATATTTGACAGCATTATGTTATCAACTGAGAAACTTTGATCCAGGTCTCATCCAGATTGCAGATTTTGTAGCCATTAAATTTAATATTGAAAACCCCATTTAATGTATATTTTACATTATATCTGAATGAAATGTGCCCCAATCACTCTCATATTTGACAGTGAGGTGCAGACTGGCACTCACTATCACCTGATAAATTTTGATCTGGATCGTTGATTTTGTGGACATTTGGGTTTAATATTAAAAAGCCCAGTTGGTGTACATTTAGGGAATAACCCTGTTGTGTCTGATTTGCGGGCGTTAATGCTGGATTTTATGGTCCCAAATTGAATTCCATCTTTTGCATGGTTTATTTTTCTGTTTAAAAAAAAAAAAACACTTTCCGAATCGATGTGAAAGGGTGTGGTCGGCTCGTCAAAGCTTACCGTAGCAACAGCAAACTCCCGTGAGCAGACTCACAGATTTCTCCATCTCGTCAGGTGCATTAAGTAATTCTGTATCAGAATCCACATAAATACTTTCGTATGGTAGCTTAAATCCATGCATTTCGG